>NW_015386672.1:442722-484338 GCF_001527695.2 Protobothrops mucrosquamatus | reverse complement strand
TACTCTTACATACCCATGGAAGGGTTCTCTAGACTATTTACCAGTTTTGTTTTTCAGGACGATACCTATATTCCTTTTGCCTTTGTCAAAATGTTTGCAAGAAATATTGATGTTTACGCTGATTGCTCCACCTTAGCTAGCTGTTTCCTTCAGTCCCTCTTTACTCACTCGTAAATATTATGTTATCAAAAGAATACTTTCATGACTTTACTTTTGACCCTGTGTATTCTTGCATTCTGGTTGTTGTTTTTTTTTAAAAAAAAAAAACCTCCAGAAATTCAGCACGTTTTGTACAAGAGAATCAACATTTCTCTTTTTTGGTGAATCTTTGTGGTGTATTGATAATCCAAGCAGCAGAAAAGATTATAAACAGAACACATGAAAAGCCGAAGAGTGAAAATGAACTTGATTAAAAACAAGGACAGATAAAGCAGTGATTCTGCAGGAAAATGATAATTACTTTGGAACTTCAAATGGAAGGAATGAGATCTAATTTCCAGCAGCAGGATTGTTTTTTCGTCAACCTTGGCCCTGAACAGATACAAATATTTTGTACGCTTTCATCATCAAAGAAAATCAGTAGTGTTCACCTTTCAGTTTCTCCAACAATGGTATGAAATGATGCAATGTTGGCACAAAGTATTATAGGGGCATCCTTAGAAATTAAATTAAATTGGCATTCTGAGGGTCAGCTGCTCCTCTGCCAATGAAACAAGAAAATAATTAACAAAAGAAAGAAAAGGAGCCAAAAATGTTCATTGAAAGGACATTTGTCCAATAAAAATCTGGAGGGTCATACGTTCATCATGCCTCTTCTCAAGCTATTCGCCCTTCCAGGTAGTCCAGACCAGAATAACAAGGAGGATTAATAGCTCTACCTTTATTGTTAGATTACATGAACAGAGTCTTGCAAGAGTGAAAGTATTTTCCTCTCTCCTTTTACTCTCCAGAAAACCAGAGAGGATCCCTTCAGTAACACTTCTCATATCCTCTCTCCTTCTGTGTACTGAATATCTTTTGCATGATGGTTGTCCAGTCTGAGTCCCTTTCTCCGATCTTCAAGTTCATGCCTACATATCATTATATAACCATACAATTTGTGGTTTAATTTATATTTCTCTCTTTCTTCCGAAACCACGGTGGGTAGCTCAGAAGAAGAGGCTGCTGGAATGCAAAATGGACAGCATCCCCCCCAAAAGTCCTAATTCTGGCTGGACTCTTCTTTAGCCTTATTAAGAATGGGAAATCTGATATCCTCAAGATATTTTGCACACCTTCTTCCATCAATCCCAACCAGGTAACTGTACGAATTGTAGGAGGCGATAGACAGACAGATAGAGTTTTGAATTATTACTGTTACTTCCCTTTGAATTCCTGCCATGCACAGCTTTGGGATTTTATTTGAAGGTTTAGGAGATGATGGATAGTTGTTACAGTGCTGATCATAATGAGAACGATGATGGAAGATTAGAGAAGAGAGCATATGATGTGAAGGTGGACTTGCAGGAGATTAACGGGACTCTGTTCTACCACTCCCTGCACGTCTTCATAACAAGCATAAACAAGGACAAAAGTGAAATGGATTTACTTTCCAAGTCTTACCCCAGCAAGGCTTTGTGATACAGTTCACGTCAGGATGGTCCTTCAAAATAGGGTGCTGGAAGGGGGTCATTTTCTCATTGCTCCCATTATCCAACTCTTTTCCATTCGACTGACTTGGTACCATTAGATAGATGTTTTCTTCTGAACAATTCAAATTCATGATTAGGATTAGGAAATAGATTTGCGTAGGGGAACAATGGTTCAGCGGTTAAAGACGTTGAGCTTTTCAGCTTGAAAGCTGACAGCTGGGGTTTGAGACCCAAGTGCTGTGGGACAGGGTGAGCTCCCGTTACTTGCCACAGCTCCTGCCCCCCTAGAAGTCTGAAAGCATGCAAATGTGAGTAGATAAATAGGTACCACTTCGGTGGGAAGGTAACAGTGTTCCATGCGCCTTGGCGTATAAGTTATGTTGGCCACATGACCACGGAAATTGTCTTCAGACAACGCTGGCTCCCTCAGCCAAGAGATGAGCATCTCCCACTAGAGTTTGATTTGACTAGACAAAGGAAATCTTTACCTTTACCTTTAAATAGGTTTACAATTTCTTCTCAAACTGGAGCTGGAACAGGAATATTGAACTGGAATTTATCTTCCTTCAGTACACCTGGTATGATATTCCAGAAGAAAATGGAATTTATCTCTTTGCTGAACATTTGAGATCTGAATATATTTTGTGTAGGAAGTTTTTTCTAGAGGCATCCAGTTTCTTGTAATCACATCTTCTTTTTTTATATATTAGTGTGGCTTTTTTAGGTTAGTGTGTCCCTGGGCCTGGAGCATTGCTGCCCTTAGCAATTTTCAGTATATAAACAGTCAGAATCAAACCAATTTTGATAGATTAGTTCCAACTCTAAGATCACCCTGATGATGATGGTGATCATGATGATGATGATGGTGGTGGTGGTGGTGGTGATCATGATTATGATGATATCTCTTCAGTCGAGTCCGACTTTTTTTTGTAAAGTTTGTATTAATTTTTTCATACAATTCAGAAGTACTTATTCCACAAACTTGTTGTCTGAGTTTATCATTCACTAATACAAATTTAATTCCTAATCCTTTATTCTTTTCTCCAGCCATTGATAAAATAAATCCCAAGTTTGAAAGTATTCTGTTTCTTCTTTTTCTTTCAACCTCAAAGTAAATCTATCTATTTCCACACATTCTAATTTTTTTTTTAATTATTTCTTCCTCTGGTGGTATTTCTTCATTTTTCCAGTATTGTGCGAATATGATTCTTGCCGCCGTTATCACATGAAAAGTTCAGGTTTAAAATCTACCTGTTTTCCCAACATTTTTTCTAGCCAAGTATCTATTTTTGTCCAATACCTCTTTGCTTTAACACATGTCCACCAGACATGATAATAAGTACCTGACTTCTGTTTGCATTTCCAACATCTATTTGACATATTTTTAAACGTGTTTTTTTTTTGCTAATCTTGCTAGTGGCAGGTGCCATCTACAAAACATGTTATATAGGTTTTCTTTGTAAGAAGTTGACATTGTCAGTTTATAATTTTTTCACCTACAAGTTTTGCCATTTTTCTAAATCTATATTATATCCACTCTTGGTGATTCCATGGGCCAGGTCTCTCCACGTCTTCCAATCTTGTGCTACTTTTTTGAGTTGGTTCATGCTCTGGCTGGTGTCAGCTTTGATGGTGTCCAACCACCATGTTCTTTGATGACCTGACTTTTTTTTTTTTTTACCACCGCTAACTCTTCCAAACATTTTATTTATTTATTTATTTATTTATTTATTGCATTTATATCCCGCCCTTCTCCTCTCGGACTCAGGGCGGCTGACAAATTAGATAAAATACTAACATATATACATATTATGCCTAATTAAAAATTTAATTAAAACGAAATATTTGAATATGTCCAATTAAAAGTAATTAAAACCCCTATAAAATCCCCTAGGCCAGTCCTGCAAGTTGGAATAGCCATGTCTTAAGGGCGCGGCGGAAGGAGGGGAGATCAGGGATCACCCTGATCTCTGGGGGCAGTTCGTTCCAGAGGGTGGGAGCTCCCACAGAGAAGGCCCTCCCCCTGGGGGTCGCCAGCCGGCACTGTCTGGCTGACGGCACCCTGAGGAGACCCACTCTGTGAGAGCGTACAGGTCGGTGGGGGGTAATCTGTGGCAGGAGGCGGTCTCGAAGGTAACCAGGTCCGATGCCATAATTGCTTCCTCCAATTAATTCCCCCATATGACCTGGCCAAAGTAAGGGAGATGCAGTTTTGTGATTTTTTTTGCCTTCTAGTGACATGTCCGATGCTATGTGCTCCGGTACCTGCCTGTTAGTCCCCTTTGTGCGCAAGAACAACATCACCTAGACCCCAATGCATTGCAGTAGGGTTGCAGTTCGAACACCTTTTGCTTATTTAGCAATATAAATGTTGGCTATTTTCACCCAGAACCTGGATCCCTTTTAAAAAGCAATTAATTGCCTGCTGAGAATTCACCAGGCTTTCTAATTTCTTCTCATTACTTCATCACCTGGGATCATCCAAACAAAGCAGAAAACCAAGTAAAGCAATTCTGCTTTGAACAGCAACAGAAATCTGCTTAACTAAGAGATTTTTTTCCTAATTGTGCCTAAAGATGAGTCTCTTTTATCTCTCCCAAAGATTTCTGTTTTACATAGGAGGAGGGAGGGAGGGCAGCCATGCCTTGGAGTTTCTAGTCAAAACCCCCAAATGGGGATATTTAATGCACACATTAGAAATCCTAGGAATACGTTGTATATACTATAATAGTTCGGCCATCCAGGACTTTTTCTACCACATTTTCTTTCGCATCGATTGAGCTGTTGCAGTGTAAAGATTGACAGATTCCTACAGGGGCTGGATGAAGCCAGAATAACAGAATTGGAAAAGACCTTGGAGGTCTTCTAGTTCAACCCCTGCTCAAGGAGGAGGCCCTCTATCAGTTCAGACAAGTGGTTGTCCAGTCTCTTCTTAAAAGCCTTCAGTGATGGAGCATCTACAACTTCTGGAGGCAAGGAGTTCCACTAGTTAATTGTTCTCACTGTTAAGAAGTTTCTCCTTAGTTCTAGGTTGCTTCTCTCCTGTTTCCATCCGTTGTTTCTTGTCCTGCCTTCTGGTGCTTTGGAAAATAAGTTGAATATAAGTTGCTTCTTCCTTGTGGCAGACCCTCAAATACTGGAACACTGCTATCATGTCACCCCCTAGTCCTTCCTTTCACTAGACTAGCCATACCCAATTCCTGCAACCCTTTTTCAAAGAAGAAAAAGACGTTCTTCAAAGAACAAAAAGATCCCTTTTGTTCTTTGATCTTGGCCAAACAGCTGACTGATGAGAGCTGCAGTTGAGTTTGCTGGGTAACATTTGTACACGTTGATGACACACAGATTAAATCTTTACTTACTGCAAACATTAAAGTAGATTACTGCTTTACAATAGGAGTAGTTATCACCATATGAAAGAAATCACTTGGATCCATAGGGCAATCAATGGTTAGAAGATCCTACCTTTTGGAAGGAAAGATTCTAACTGGGACAGCAACAGATAGTTCTCCTTTTATTTCTTCTGGAATTTCATAAAAGCAGTTGACGGTATAGCTGTCTGGTTCATGCAATTAGGAAGATAATTCTATGAATAGCATCTGTGTACATTTTTTCAACAAAGCTATGCCGAGGGCTAAGTAAAGCCTAAGGCCAGCCTTAGGGAGCAGATTTTTTCAGGCTATGAAAAGGAAAGCAATGCTTACTTATTTTTTTTTTCAATATAAAATTTTATTGTTTTTATCATAAAAAAGAAAAAAATACATCACAGATATTACACAATGTTATATCCCATCCCCCCACCCCCCGGACTTCCCAAACCAAACCTAGGCTAATATTCAAATACAAGTAAACAAATATTAATATCTCTAACTCCAAACTCTAAACTTAAACAATCCATCTCCTCCGNAAATGGTGGGAGAGGAACTGGCCCAAATTTTCCACAATCTTACAGCCTCCAAAAGCATTGTAAATATACTCCCCAAGGCGAAATGGGGGATGATGTCACACGGTATCTTGGTGTCAAACTCAAGCCAATAACTTGAGTTTCAGTATATACTTGTATCAGACCCAAAGGTGCTTTTCCAAAAGGCAATGGGATTTTCTTGGTTTTTTCCTTGAAAAATATGTCGCTTCTCATCCAAAGTTCTACTTCTAATGAAACTTCATGGATGAGAAGCAAAAGGTTTTCAAGGAAAAAAACCAGAAAGTCCTGTTGCCTTTTGGGGGGAAAAAAACACCTTTGGGACAATCATGACCTGGATGATTGAGAATCTCCATAAACACTTGTATCAGACATTGTGATACAAATGCTAAGTTTCATCCTTTGTGCAATAACATCCTAATGGACACTGCAGGCTGTGGTTTTTAGCAGAAATTGAAACAGATAAGATATCCCTATATTTTTAAAGTGCTGATTAGTTTATTTTGCCCATGCTTTAAAAAAAAAGCAAGAAAAATGGATTAACTGGCTTGGCTTCAGAGGCAGTTGAGTGACCTGGATGGTAGGGAAGAGCAGAAGTAATAAAAATAGAACAGCGGCTAAATTGGACATGCTTTTAGATACCTTATTGAATTTTGGCAGGACCTTAGTAACAGGCCTAGAAATAATAGCAAGTTACTGCTAAGAGGTAAGAAGCAGAGTCGTGCTTAGCAAACCCATATCAGTTTTTTTAAAGGATGAGGAATGAACTCTGTTTCACAGATAGGAATTTGAAGTACAGTATTCACAAGGCGTCAATTCTTTGGCGCTCAGCCTTTCTTATGGTCCAACTTTCACAGCCATACATTGCAACTGGGAAAACCCTGGCCTTGACTATACGTACTTTTGTTGGCAGAGTGATGCCCCTGCTTTTTAGTATGCTGTCTAGATTTGCCATAGTTTTCCTCCCCAGGAGCAAGCATCTTTTAATTTCCTGGGAGTCCCCTGGACTGCAAGGCGATCAAATCGGTCAGTCCTAGAGGAGATCAACCCTGACTGCTCTTTAGAAGGCCAGATCCTGAAGTTGAAACTCAAGTACTTTGGCCACCTAATGAGAAGGAAGGACTCACTGGAGAAGAGCCTAATGCTGGGAAAGATGGAGGGCAATAGAAGAAGGGGACGACAGAGAAGGAGGTGGCTGGATGGAGTCACTGAAGCAGTAGGCGTGAGCTTCAATGGACTCCAGAAGATGGTAGAGGACAGGAAGACCTGCAGGAACATTGTCCATGGGGTCTCGATGGGTCGGACATGACTTCGCAACTAACAACAACAAATTCGCAAAGCAGGTGGATGTGTGGCCTAATTCTGGATAGAAAACTCCTTCAGTGCAGATGGTGGAAGAGAGAAATGAAATATAGACAATCCTCGACTTATAATCATTTGTTTAGTGACCATTCAAATGAACAGCCATTTGTCTGAAATGGTATAGGGTTTCCTGCCCGAGCGGGGGGTTGGACTAGATGACTAGATAACCTCCAAGGTCCCTTCCAACTTTATTATTATTATTATTATTATTATTATTATTATTATTATTATTATTATTATTATTATTATTATTATTATTACATTTTCCAGTGCCGTTGTAACTTTGAACGGTCACTACCCAAACTGTTCCAAGTCGAGGACTATATAAATTACATAAAGATTTCTAGCTGACACTTTGGATTGCAACCATCCCTCATCTCCGCCTATTCCTGTTCTCTTATTTGCTTCTATAAGGGGTCCCCCCCTTTTCCCCCCCCTCCAGTCAGATTTGATATTCTTCTGCAACCATCTGTCTCTAATCTTTCTACTGTCTCTTTCTTTGTTCCTCTCCTTTCCAACGAATGTCTGTCTTCCTGGAGTCACGGAGTTAATGAAGCATAGATTGAAGTTGAAGTGTTTATAGGTGTTTTTGTTTTTTTTGGGGGGGGGAAAGAGGGGGAAACAGCCCTTTGCTAGATGTTTACTGTTTCCGAGGACAAGTTCTACATCTTAGGACTTCTCCATGTCTTGATGTGCGGCCTTTGATTTTCGTGAAAACACCCGAACGAATCATTTAGCAGAGGCTTCAAGGACAAATAAAATATCATAAGGAGCTCAGCGGGGAAGCTGCTGCTCCATTGCCATCTTAGCATCGCCTCCCCCCCCCCCCCACCAACCTTCAAGATGAGAAGGAACAATTGGCAGCTGCTGGGCCTGTAAGAGATTTAATATACCATCATTGCATCTGTAACACGTTTCCTCCTCTTTNATGCAAATGAAATCTGTTGACAGAAGGAAAGACCTTACATCCAACTAGTTAATCTACATGCCTACTACTATAACAGCTCTGCTACGGCAAATTGGAACAAAGAAATGATTTATGTGCCTAACTATTTTGGTTTGGTCAAATCCTCTTCACGCTAGCACTCAACTGCTTGGATGCTATTTAACTTCCCAACCTACTTGTAGCCTTGTATATCTGTGGGAAGATTCAAGGCTTCAAAGACCTTTGCTTTAAATACATCAGAACAAGATGTTTTCATCAGTCGTTCGTGAGATGGGTGGCCATATAAATTTGATAATGGACAGACCAACAGACCAATAGACCGACAGATTGACAGACTGACAGACAGACTGACTGACTGACAGACAGACCGATGGACAGATTGACTGACAAACAGACAGACAGACTGATGGACGGACGGACGGACGGACAGACAGACAGACAGACAGACAGACAGAGTCTTGGTGCTCTCTCATCCAAGTTCTTTGATTTTGATTTTGATTTTTTTAAGTTAACCAAGACTGCCTAGTGGCTATCCCCAAGCTGAGTTTTGGGATATCTGCTTAAAGTTTGGGGGAGTAGAAAGTCTCAAAGGTCTCTCTCTCTCTCTCTCCCTCTCTCTCTCTCTCTCTCTCTCTCTCTCTCTCTCTCTCTCTCTCTCTCTCGGGTTCTAGAATAGAATTCAGATTTTTTTCATTAGAAGTTTGACTTTTTAATTCATAGAAATAAAATAAGCTAGCGCAATTATGCTGTCTTCTTGAACTTCATAGAGCAGTGTTTCTCAACTTTAGCGACTCTAAGATGTGTGGACTTCGGCACTCAGAATTCCCTTAGTCACTCTGGGGAGTGGAGTTGAGTTCCACACATCTTATAATTTCCAAGGTTAAGAAACACAGTCTTGGAGGAAAACTGGGATAGAAATATACAGTATTACGGCATAGTTTCACCGGATAAATATACCTTTCCAGCTTTTTACTTTCTTTGACGCCCAACTCATTCCCTCCTCCTGACTGTACACATCTTGTTTGCACCCAGTATACATTTTGATGGGGTACAATTTTGTCCTGGACTTTTACAAAGTTTTCTCTTGAACATGATTCAGTGGAAATGTTCGAAAGCAGCAGAGAAAAATCATTATCCTGCAGGGTCTTTTCCCTCTCTCTCTCACACACACACTCTGTCTTGTTTTTAAAAGCGACAATTGTTTTTATTATATTTCTGCTTCAATTTTACAGGCTGGCAAAATAACCTGATATTTCAACAACAGACTGCTCGCCAAGTAATTATTATAGGCTTGGAGCTGTACATTTTGTTTCTTTGCAGGGTGGTGATTCGTTTTCAGATAGTGGGGGAGGAAAATCTCTTTTTTCTCTCCTCCCTGCACCATCCAGTTCCCATCCTCAGAAATGTTCATTGCTGGTGCATGCTTTCATGGCTACAATTTTGGCATCTATGACAAGATTCAAAGCTTCAAAGATTTTTCCTTTAAATGTATCGGAACAAGTCGTTTTCAAAACTGGGACAGTGGGATGGGCTGTAGCTCAGCAATAACCTACATGCTTTGCGTGCGAAGTTCATTCTTCTACCCTTCCATAGAAAGCTTGGGGGTGGGTGGGTACAGTCTTTCTTGAAAGCTGAATTTTAATTGCCAACAACTTTGCTTTGGATGGCCGATGTCCTCCTGCAGGAGTGATTTTGCTAGTCTGATTATATCTTGGTTTGGTTTGTTCTTCGTTAGCTAGCATGTTGTGCAAGCCCATCCCACTTGGGTACTTTATTTTAATGTGCTAGGTGAACATAAATAACGGGAGGGTTCAACTGCCAGCTCGAATAGTAATCAATCTGTAGGACAGTGGTTCTCAACCTTTTTAATGCCGCGACCCCACCGGTCGTAAGTCGAGGACTAAACTGGTCGTAAGTTGAGGACTAAACCGGTCATAAGTCGAGGACTACCCAACCGGTCGTAAGTCGAGGACTTTCCCTGCCCGGGAGCGCTGCCCATGCGTGGTTCTGCCCCCTGCGCCGGCCGAGGCGTAGCTGGCAAGCGGCAGAGACGGAGCAGGCCGACCACCAGCTGGCCCAGCCCAAGGGAGGTAAGGCACCCGCCAGAAAAGGGGGGGAAAATGGCGGACAAAAAAAATGGCGGACAGCCTTGCTTGGCGACCCCCGTGAAATGGTCGATTGACCCCAAATGGGGTCCCGACCCACAGGTTGAGAACCACTGCTGTAGGAGATGGCCAGGCTGAGCCCAAGGGAGGGGTCAAATGTGTCATCAGTCTCGAGTCTTTAGTCCCTTCATGCCCACAAGAGATCTAAGAGATCTAATTCCATTGACTCTTATCTACCATCAATTTGCTTTGATCATTAGCAGTTCAGATTCTTGCAAAGAGTTTTAGCGTACAATAAAGCTATATCTTCCTGTGCGCTGCCTGGACGCCTGGTTTCCTGCAGCTGACACAATCCCTGGAATGTTTAGAACAGATGGCCTATGAGATTCCTCGCGACCATATCATTCTATGACAAATCAAGTGTTTGATGTGAACACAGCTGGTAGGTCTTCCTCGCTGAACTTCTGTCTGGAACAAGGTGTGAACCCAATACTTTCCATCCTTGTGCCCTCGGCAATTTTATATCTTCCATCTCTCAAAATCAAGGTTGTTTCAGTTGAGCATTTCAACTGATTGGGCTTTATCTTTTTCAATAGGAATGCAAATTGTAATAGATCTAAAGGTTACCAGGGGACAGCAGCATAATTGTAATAGCTGCAGGTCTCGCCCATCTCCAGATGAAGCTGTCAGTTCATCAATTGCCACAAAGCATCCCCAGCCCAATTTTTATTCTCTTGCAGCGGCTTGCTGGTGCTTGAGATAAATGAAGCCACCCACTTTCCATTTGAAGGGAGCAATGTTTTTCTGTTCTGCTTTTGGAAATGCTGGACACCAATTTGGGCTGTCACCTAATCCCAGTGCCTCTTTTTTTAAAAAATAAATAAATAAAATAAATACAAACAAGCTCGATTTACCAAGAGATCTTGACACTCGCTACTTTTTTTTAATTATCGTTTCCATCCATCTTCCAGTTTATTCCTGTCCTTGGCATTAGAATTGGGCAGGAAATTAATATGCCACTTTTAATTAATAAATTTTAAGCTACTGGTATCTAGCACAGGTCTCCTCAAACTCTGCCTATTGCAAGCTTGGGAAGGCAAAATGAGAAGCTGACCCCAGAATGGGTTTTGACAGCATGCCACTTAGCTGGAGCAAAAAAAAAAAAAACAGTCATCAGGTTGCTTTTGACCCCCTGGAGATTTCCCGACTCACAATTTGAATACCCCAATTTAAGATGTGGGAAATAAGTCGTAAGTGAGTTAGCTTCCCAGTTTCTCCTCTTTCCAGGGGATATTTCTTCTCCTTCTCCTCCAGTGCATTATTGCCAGCTTATTTAGCGGCAATGGGGTGAGTGGGTGTCAAAATCTGCAAGATGACAGAGTTGCTGTTGCAAATAAAGTCTTGTCCTTTTGCACATATATGGCCTGCACATACAATAGGGGCAGGGCTTCAGTTGCTACACCATACCAAACTCTTCCATCTTGAGAATTCAGAATAGAGTTGGAAGGGACCTTGGAGGTCTGCTAGTCCAACCCCCTGCACTCTTTCTAGAGTCTCAGCTTCTTTTTTACATCGTGGTGACCAAAACTGGATGCAGTATTCCAAGTGTGGCCTTACCAAGGCATTAAAAATGGTATTAATACTTTGCGTGATCTTGATTCTATCCCTCTGTTAATGCAGCCTAGCACTGTGTTGGCTTTTCTGGCAGCTGCAGCACACCGCTGGCTCCTATTTAGGTGATTGTCCACTAGGACTCCGAGGTCCCTCTCACAGTTACTACTATTGAGCGAGGTACCCCCTATACTATACCTGTACATTTGGTTTTTCTTGCCTATATGTAGAACCTTACTTTTTTTTCACCACTGAATTTCATTTTGTTAGACAGCGCCCAGTGTTCAAGATCTTCTAGTCCAACCTGGCAAAAAACCCTATACCATTTCAGACAAGTGGCTGTCCAGTCTCTTCTTAAAACCCCCCAGTGATGAAGCACCCACACCTTCTGGAGGCAAGCCGTTCCACTGGCTAACTGTTCTCACTGTTAGGAAGTTTCTCCTTAATCCCAGGTTGCTTTCCTCCTTGATCTTGCTCTCTACCAGTGGTTGTCAACTTTTATTTTCAACATGGACCCCCTTTAAAAGCCTTTTGTGGTCACACATCATGGCTACAGAGCCCCAAGATTTACATCATAACATTTCTTCAAGCCTTCGCGGAACTCCTGCGATGATATCATGGAAGTGAAAGTAGTTAAAGAAATATTTCGATTTTTGTCATTCACATTTCATTTTGTTCCTTCTTTGGCATCTTTTCTTTAATAATTCTATTCCACTATTTCTTCCATATTAGTGTGACTGGCCATGGCGAGTTGGCTGCAGCGAGCACGCTGGCTGAGGAATTCTGGGAGTTGAAGTCCACAAGTCATAAAAGGGCCAAGTTTGAAGACCCCTGGTCGAGACCCTGCCAAGAAAACTGCAGGGACTTGTCCATCCTGTCTCCAAGAATCGGTTACAGCTGAAAGGAATAAATAAAACCTGATCACATGCAATATCTGATGTGAGAATATCACTCACATCCATTAAAACATGTATCTTTTCCTAACTGTTAGCCAAACACATTGGTTTGGCCAAGCACAATTGTGGACAGCAAGGGCAATAAAGAACAAGTATTAGCAGATAAGGAAAGCAAATAGCACTGACTAATGCAATTTTAGGATCCATTTATTTGTCTACACCCAAGTTTCTGGTCAATATTAAAAGGAGAAAACATTTAAAGCAATTTTGTCACAACAAACCAATTCCTCCAAAGTAATTCATGAACTTTCAGGATTTTGATCTTGAGTCTGTAATTTATTTTGCTTCTTTTCTCTGTAGCCCTCGGCTTAAAATTGTCAATGCTGACATTTCTTTGGTCTGCTGACGTGTAAAGCAAACTGGTGATGAAGCAACAAGTTCTATTAATACCTGCTGACATATGCTATTGATTTTAAAAGGCAATAAATTACATTGCAAAGTGGATTAGAGATTCTGAATTAGACTAACAACACAATAAGAAGAATCCTGGACTTCTGGAGAAGAAATGGTGAACTGAATATGGCCCCATAAAAAGTGGAGGGAACAATGTTTCCTTT
The DNA here is from genome assembly GCF_001527695.2 of Protobothrops mucrosquamatus. Lineage (NCBI taxonomy): Eukaryota > Metazoa > Chordata > Lepidosauria > Squamata > Viperidae > Protobothrops > Protobothrops mucrosquamatus. Next base: position 471,248 of record NW_015386672.1, on the reverse strand, counting down.
ATATACGGCCTGTGTAAGTTCCAAGCATTCTTGGAAATACAGATTCTTACCATATGCGTTGCTCTGTTATTGAATTTATTTTAAAAGACAAGTTTACATTAGAAAATGAAGCCTCCCAGCTGACTGCAAATAATAATGCTTGCTTACTTACATCATGTGCTTTTTTCAGTGATTTCAATCTGTTTGCATGATGTAAGCAAAAAGCTAAAGAATAATAAAAACAGAGAAACAGATTGTTATTTTAAGCTGAAGGGGAAAACAGTTTGGCTGACTACTGTTTACGGATTACTCATTCCACTCAAATAAAGTTAAGTTGCAGGATCAATAGCTAATAAAGAGGCACTGTTATGCTCATAGTCTGAAGCGCGGATAGTTAACGTAGCATCCATGGAAATTCCATTTAAAATGAAACCAGCCCAAATTTTCTTTTTAGAACCTTTTAATTAAATAAAGAACATCAAGTGGGAAATTGGCTTGCTGCAGAACAAACTCTCTGACTTAAATCACCATCTGTATTTCCAAGAAGGCTTGGAACTTACACAGGCCACATATAAAGGAAAAGTTGTAGACAACGTCAATCATGAAAGTGAGCCCCCTGCCCAGAAATATAGCAATAATGACAAAACAAAGGTGAATGGTGGTGAAGGGGAGTTTGTTGGAGGTGGGGGTGTTAGATAGTGAGTAACCTACCCAGTCTGCTCTTTTGTGGACAGTATTTTATTTTGCTCCGGATTATACACATAATGCTCCGGATTATAAACATAAACCTTAAAATAGCCATGCATTTTCCTCATGTTTCCTGTGGGATCAAATCTGAAGCACCGCACAGCCATCTGAATTTTGTTTTCTTCTACAAGAGACCAAGTCTCTTTATGCTGCTTTCTTATTCTGCAAGTACCAATCTATAGGCTTCTTCCCCTGGGGGTTAAGCTACACAAGGACTGAAGAAAAAATTAGATGGGTTCAGTTATATTTGGAAATAGAATTTGAAGAGATTTGATTCTTATTCACTGAATCTGTTGCAGGATCTGGGCGCATTTGTGTGTAATCCAAACAATTCCAGCACTTCTGGCCTTTTTGTTTAAAAAGACAAATTGCTAGAATCAGAAGAAGAAAGAAAAGTGAGAACTGGGATTCTAATCATCATTTCAAATGTGTTTACCAAAAACTATATTCATTCAGAAGGCTATAATTTTATCTCAGAGAAAGTATTTACCAGAGGAAGTGTTGCAATTGAGATTATCTGGGGAGGGGAAAAAAAAGCTGATTTATGAGTATAAGTGGTTGACATTTCAATGAAAAAAAACATTCTTGTTACCCTTCAGAATAATCAGTTGCAGCTTCTTTATAGATTAAGGATGTTCAAACAAATTTCTATTTTCTTCCAAGAGCGCCAAAACCAAAATGAATTCTCTGCCTTTAAACATGGCAAAAATTAATCTATATGTTTCAGATTACCCAATATAATTTATCACAAGGGATAAATTACATGTTTCCACACTACTTTTCTATGGGACTGCAGAAACCATTCTGATTACTGTATATGAAAACTAATGGTATGGTTTTATTTAGTTTTATTTATTTGTTAAATTTGTTTACCATCCATCTCACCAGAAGAATTAATGGTTTCCCACTAATTTGAGGTAGGGGTTATATAAAATATCTGCAGAATAAACCATGAAATAGCCACTTTAAACATCAAGGGAAAGAACCCCAAATTTCCCCTTCAAAATATAAAACCATGGGAAAAATGAAATCTTCATTATGACATTGCACAATTATCTCTTTGAATCATCAGCTGCAGATCTCAAAACTTCTCAGAGGAAAGAAACATGTAGATTCCTGAAACTTGATCCCTCTTCATTTAACATTATCGACTTTTGCTGGTGGATTCTGCAGACTTTAATTGACATAAGTCTTCGGGGCAAAAGGTGTGAGAACTAATTTCTACAGAAATTTGACTTTAATTAAGAATGTGTGTACCCAACTGGAAAATTAAGAGCTGTATTTGCTTTGGATTTATCAAAGCAGAAAGTCTCTGCACAATACCCGCACACAAGCAGGCAAACCCGAAATAAACGATACATCGGGTGAAGTTCTTCTCTTTGGAGAAGGATAAAGGCCCAACAATAAATACAACATCTTGTCCATGATTTAGTAGGAAGTGAGGAACAATTGTTTGTCACAACACTCAAGTAAGCAGGCTGGATTTTTAATTAATGTGTGAACTGACTGTGACAAATGGTGGTTTGCTTCCGTTTGTATTTTTCCAACCTCATAATTGATCATGCTCTTTGGTTAAATAGAAGCTCTTGGTTCATACTTGGAGCCATGACACCTTGCTACCATGGAGACGTCATTTAAAATAATAGGAAGATTCTCATACCCTGGAAGCTTACAGCTCCATGGAACTGAGCTGAATAGAGAAGAAAATTGCCCATTTAATTATTCTTTTCTTCTATTTTTTAATGCTATCACCCTATTTCAGATTAAACCAGTTTTGCCAGCCTTTATTTTTGTTAACTGCATTTCCCCCCTCCCCAGAATGAGTTCTTGGAGAGTAGCAAATGATAAATGGGGTTGGAGCAAACAATGGATGAGGCCAGGGCTAAAAATAAGAAGGGCAATCATTCTTTCTAATATTCACTTTTTTTGACATCCTTTTCTCAAAATCTGTGTCTCTCCCTCCTTTGATTTACAACCATTCATTTAGCAACTGATCAAAAATTACAATGGCATTGGGAAAAAAAGACTTATAACTGGTCCTCATCCTTTCAAGCAACACAGCATCCCCCCAGTCCCATGATCAAAATTCAGCTTTTTGTCAGCCAGCAGGATATAAGATGTTGGCAGTATTCCAGGTCATGTGATCACTATTTGCAATCTTTCCAGTAGACTTTTGACAAGCAAAGTCAACGGATTCACTTAATACAGATTAACATTCTCCTCTTATTTGAAGCTCCTCCTCTGTTTTAAACCTGCATTGGGTAATATTCTGCCTTATTTTTAACAAAATGTTGCCTTTAAAACACGGAAAAATGGTTGCTGGAACTGAGTATGTCTAGTTTACTGAAAAGAAGGACTAGGGATGACATGATAGCAGTCTTCCAATATCTGAGGGGCTGCCACAAAGAAAGGGGGGTCAATCTATTCTCCAAAGCACCTGAAGGCAGGACAAGAAGCAATCAAAGAGAGAAGCAACCTAGAACTAAGGAGACAGTTACAACAATTAACCAGTGGAACAGCTTGCTTCCAGAAGTTATGGATGCTCCAACTTTGGAGGTTTTTAAGAAGAGATTGGGCAACCATTTGTCCGAAATGGTATAAGGTTTTCTGCAAGGTTGGACTAGAAGATCTCCAAATCTATTATTCTGTTATTCTGTTGTTGTTGTTTTGTTTACCTTGCTAGAAAATTGAAGTTCTTGATGTCTTATAACCACTGCTGTACCTGTATCTTCTTGGGATACCCAAATGTTTGAATTCATTTTCACCTTTTTATGTACCACGTGATACTAAATGAGATTAAACAGGCCTTTTGGCATTAAACTGATTTTAAAACTCAGTTGAGCAACTCTTTTTAATACAATTGTTCATCTTGAACTAGTAGGATCATCGCTTGAGGCAGAGGCTGATTTGCTTGCCCATAAGAAACTTACCTTAATAAAGGGGATTTTTATACATTACTGAAAGAAAATAAAATGCTGTATAATAACAGTTTGTTTCATTATCCAATTCTACAACCAGATGATGGGAGAAAAATAATAAAAAATGGGGTGTTTATTTGAGTGTTTAGCCTGAGTAAAGTTTGGAGATTATTCAATGTGAGAGTTTATCATACAGAAGATAGAACAAGTCTGGTTCTATCCTTTAAAAGATGGTGTCGCTAGTCCTCAGCAATAGGACACTAGTCTGGGACGTACATATATTTATTTTTTACATGTGGATTTTGCTACCACCCAAAAACTCTTAGGGGATAGGTCAAGATCTTCCTCTCAGATGGAAATGAAATGTGAATTAGAGTGAAGTTAAAAACTCCTGGTGTTCAAGGGCAAGAAATTATGGTATGCTAAAAAAAATCCTTCCTGGTCCAGGTGACATGGGGCCAAGTATTCTTTTCATAACTTGAAGGAACATTTGTCTCCAAGTTTATTCAATCAAAACAAATTAAGCAGGTGCCATGAGCCAACAGGTCATTTCATCCTGTGGAATAAACAGATGGATGAGTACACAATGCCTCTCTTCCTGGTTCATTCTGAGAGCTTGCACAAGCTGGCAACAGACTCCAGCAAAACAATTAGCTGGACTCCATGCTGGCTGTTAGTCAGATCTCAAGGTGTCCATCCAGAGAAAAAGAGGACTTTCATGGGAGCTTGTGTACAATCCAGAAGTTTGTGTCACGGAACTAATCAATGGAATATAAGCACGACAGTGTTTAGAACACGAAACGTGATGGATGGGATCCCTAATGACCTTCCCTAAAAGCTTTTAATGTGATCAAGAAAAATAAAAAGATTAAATACACTTGAGAATAATCCCATTAACTGAATTTAATGTTACTGAAATTGATATCTAAATAGCATTAAATCAACCTTAGTTTTTGTCCTAGACCCATCTAATTTATTATCCTGTTCTTTTCATATACTGGAGGTCCTTCAACATGGCTGGAAAAATGTTGCACATCTTGTTGAGGTGCTAAATATTCCAAGAAATAGGAAGAGCTGATTAACTTTTTTTTTTTAAATAGCACCTAGCTGGACAGGATCACCATCAGCCTCTATGCCATATGTTAGTGGTTGGTGATGCATGGCGTGTATTTTGTAATTCATTGAGATAATGGCCAATAGACATTTACTTTGGAAGAGCATTACACCAAAGAGGAATGAGAGAGCTCTAGAACCGTCAACTTCAATCGGTATAAATTACAGACTGTGCTAAGGATAAATTCCAACTACAGGCTGAGCAGTAATATCTTTTATATGACATCCAAAATGGTAAGTCATTGTGCAGTCCTGAGAAAATTACAGGTTAAATTATTTACAGTTCTCTCAGGGAGATTTGCAGCTGACACCACGTACAGTTATAATGGGGAGAGAGAAAGAGAGAGACAAAGAGGCAGAGACCCTAAATGAAAGTGTTATTATTTTACGATGAAAGCTCTGATGGACTTAGTATTTGAATAAAATGCAATGAAGAAAAAAATATCACTAGATCCCAAACTGGCATTTGCAAACCATAATTGTGCGATGGAGGTGGTGATACAAGCAAAATATTGAGAGAACAACTAGGATTTCAGATGATGGGGCGAGCTTTGTGTAACCCACTTAATTGGTCTGCAAACATGCTGAACCATGAACCATGAACGGACTCAAAGAAAAAATATGCTAGCAAACCAAAAAAAATGGAAGCTATGAACATAGAATCATAGAGTTGGAAGGGACCTTGGAGATCTTCTAGTCCAACCCCCTGCTCAAGCAGGAGACCCTATACCATTTCAGATAAATGGTTGTCCAGTCCGTTTTTGAAAGCCACCAGTGATGGAGTGCTATAACATTTTCCTGTCTTTCCTACAATGCAAAAATAGTCATATGTTTATATCAGCATGACTGTTTATTGTTTAAGGCAAAAAATTAAATCTAGACTAGAAGCAACACGTATGGTTTGATTTTAAAGACTACCGAACTACAGGGACTCTACAGGATCCACACTCCTTAACATGGCCTTATACCTAGCTGATGCTTCAAGAATAGTTGAAAAATAGTTGTTTTATTTTTTTTAATCTGTCAGCCTATCAGAGTTTAAACCACTAATTGCAAGGTAGTCTAGTTGTGTTGTCCAAACTCAGCTTGCATAGTTAGTTTCTGCAGTTTGGTGGAACTTTTCCTATGAGTGTTTGCTTGAATAGTTTGTACTTGTCATTCTTAAGTAACCTTGAATTACTTCTAATGCTTTAATTATTAATACCCTTTCATTTGGTTTTGTTGATTTGTTTTCTATGATAATTTACCCATATTTTGTAATATGGGTAGAAGGAATAATTTTGATTATTAATTGCTTTGTTTATATTTACCCTAGACACTTTAATCATGGATGTTTTTGCTGTGAGTTGGAATTAATTTGGCGAGGTATAAGTAGAAGAAATAAATAGGTTTCTAGATATTCAAAATAATGTCTTGAATATGTAGAATGAAATTGTTTATTTTAAAGCAGCTTCACATAAAAAGGGCAGAATAAGACAAGACATTTATGAAAATGTAGCGTGTTTTCCTGTCTAAGCACTGCTATTAGTCATGCATGGTTGAATTTACCAAGCATGTATTAAACACCAGCATACTGTTTGTTTCATTGCAAAATAACCTGCTAACATGATCCTTGCAGTTTGTTAAGATTTAACAAAGGATATTTTTTCCCCCAGTTCCTGCTTTTATGCTGCAAAGGTGGGAAAATGCCTTATGAAATCTTTCTTTTCCCTTCCTCAGATCATCAATTTTATTATTTATTACATGTCATCTGTTCCCCATTGTTCCAGGATGTGTGTAAACTTTAAAGAAATAGATTGCAGAAGCTAAACAAAACAAAACTCTAAGACAGCAAAGGCTGTACAAATGGATAAATGGCAGAGAAGGATAATAAACATTAGCCATTTTACAAGTTGTAACCCAAGCCTGCTTGCCAAAATATATCTCTAACATGATTTCTGGAGTGGGAAAAGGAAGGTGTCTTGAATTCATTTCACCTAATTTCGTAGCCTAATGAGATGCTGGCCAAGAATGAGGCAGAGCAACAATAAATCAACCCACTTACTGTACTACTGTTCCAAGTGATAAACCATAAATTTGTCCATAGTCTTTAGCCAGACAGTTGCAACATCCAAGGTTCCAGAAAGCAGTTGACATCCAACATTAAAGTGCACAGGGTGACACCCAACCAACAGTCAAGTCCAGTCATCAATGGTGACACATAGGAAAGAGATCTTCAGTGCTAAGTAAGACTGCCCATCTAAGTTATTCTAGCAGAACATCAAGCTTCTGATTACCCCATATTATAATAAAAAAACATTTATATTTCCCCTACTAGCGCAACTGAGACTCTATAGACTCGATTTATTTACTTATACAACTTATATGGCCACCAATCTCACGCAATGGTTCTAGGCAGCTCACAACAACCAGTAAAAACAATGTATTTATTAATCAAGTTTAGATGCCCCCTCATCTCACCAAAGGTGACTCTGGGCAGTGCAAAGCAAATGGGTAAAACCACGTATAAAAATCCCTCAAAATATAGAAATGTATAAATGTCTCATTAAAAAGTAAATATTATAATAAAAAAAATGGAGATACAAACCTTAGGCAAAGAGAGGATAAATATAGCTAGCTTAGCAATAGAGCCTCTGTGCCACGTAGAGTTTTAAAGGTAATAACCAGCATCCAGAAAGCAACCAGGAGTCCGTGCAGCCTACACAACATTGGCGAATTGAGGGCCACTGAGAACTGCAAGTGTGGCTCATTCTGGACCTCAAATATAATCTGGAAAAGTTCAGTTCTTAACAAAACCTCATCACCTTGAATGGAAGATTGTAGGAGAATCTAGAAGACCAGGAGAATTTAGGAGGACATGGGTGGGAGGACCAGAGACGAAAGGATGACTACAGTAGTCCACCATTTCTTCCTGCATTCTTGAGAGTTGGAGACCTTACCTCAGTTTAAGATCACATTCTCAGTCTCAGAACCAGGATGCTGCTTCTGAGCATTCATTGATAGCATTAAAGCTTGGCTCCATAACCTGATCCACTTCTGAGGAACAGATCTCGTTGACTCGTCCTGGAATTTAGGTAACATGTCATAGAACCCCAAACTTTGGAAGCTGCAAAAAGATGGAAGAAGCAAAAAGATTGGATTAAACTCTATTCCTTTTCAGGTCAAGTTTTAATCCTCGGTTGATGTAAGCTTGGAGGTTATTTGGTAGCTGAATAGGTTCTAAAAACTCAATTCATTTAATTGGCTCATGATTCAACTGTATAATGGGAATTCAGAAAGGATATGCGCAGGCTGAGGATTTTTTTTTTAACAAAGCCATAGTCTTAAGACACTGGTGACCCATAATAATTTACGTATTTCTTTTGGCACCCATATAATTATCAATGCCTTTTTGACTAGCAATACCTGAAATAATTTATCTTGAAGCAGAAGATAAGCGTTTCATTTAAAGGCACAAGAAAAATTCAGAAATAAGAAGAAGACATATAGAACTCTAGATATTTGGGTGTTGTTGCTGTTGTTCTATAAAGGTTACATGGCATCTAAATGGCTTCCAATTAGAGGCCAGGTTAGTTTCCTTGGGGAGAAAGTTAGAAGCACTACTGTAAAATTCACCTCCTTTGCAAACCTTTAGCTAGAAATTATCTCCTAAACCTTTGCAGGATTATATTAGATTTAAAAGCGTAAGATTGTGTTTGTGATATCCTGAGATGAAGTGCATTTTGATTGACCGTTGCGGTTCCAAATTAGGTGGAAATCTCTACAAGGGTATCACCACTAAGTAATTATAAAACAGAAATGTCATTACTGTTGAATGTGATAATTCATCTGATTTATCAGGACACCAGCCGCTTCACTGTCAGGATAGATAAAAATAAGGTAGCGGTGGAGAGAATCTGCATACGTTAGATTGACAGCATTAGTCACCTTGAATTAAAATATAATTCCCTCAAAGAAGCAGTAAAGAGGAAGAGAAATTAGAGGTGAAGATAATCACCAAACAAAGCTATTTTCAACCGTGCAACTAGAAAACATGGGCTGAAAAAAAAAAACTAGTATTGAATAGGCAGGTCAATAGCCAGAGGAATAATGATATAAAAAGGACTTGGCATTTTAAAGAATAGGAATGCAGGAGAAAGTGAGCTTGACCATAGAGATAGTCCTTGGCTGACCACCACAGTTGAGCCCAAATTTTTTCTTGCTAAGTGAGACATTTGTTAAGTGAGTTTGGCTCCATTTTGCAAAAGGGGATCGATCACATGACCCCGGGACACTGCAACTATCATAAATTCTTGCCAAGCCTCTGAATTTTAATCATGGGACCATGGTGATGTTGCAATGGTCATAAGTATGAAAAACGGTTGAATGTTCACTAAACGAACTGTTGTAAATCGAGGACTACCTGTGTTGAATCCCAAGCTGGATAATCATTGAGGATTTTCACTTACTTTCTGATCTTTTTTTTTTTTTTTAAAAAAAACCTCCCTTTATATTAAGCGTTATGTAGGCAGAAAGTAAAGCATATCTTTCTGAGTGCTGAAAATGCCAGGATCAATTGAATTTGGCTGATGGAACATGAGAATGTCACTTTCTTTATTAAAAGAAAAAAGGACTTTCAGAATCGACAAACTTTTTCAATAGTGGGATAGAAAGTACATGAGATTTAGAAAATGAAAACACGGGAGAACGTGAAATGGGCATTTTCATTTAGAATTGTACCAGTTCATTGACTTTAGAGACATACGGTAACCAAAAACACAAGCAGCATTTCGACCAGAAAGACTCATGGGGAGTTTACAGAGGTGGTCCAGCAGCTACAGGCCTAGGAAACCAGATGTGGTCTACCATGTGAGGCAGTGGTGGGATTCAAATACCTGAACAACCAGTTCTCTTATTGGATGCAGCCCTGGGCCTCCGAGGCCTAGAACGGACTTCCAGAAGTGGCATCCATGCACTTCCAGCAGGCCGTTCTAGGCCTGAGAGGCCTCCTACAGGCCCCCGAGGCCTAGACTGGACTTCTGGAAACAATGTGAATTCAGCTGGTTCTCCGAACTCAGCAAAATTTAGCTACGGTTCTGCCGAACCAATGCGAACCGGCTGAATCCCACCACTGATGTGAGGTTTAATAAGAATTGTTGCATCTCTAAGTAGGCATACTATCTGACGTATGAAAGAGCCCTTGTGGCAGTTGGTCTATCAGGGAAAGAAGCTGCCAATTGCTATTGAGGCTGAGATTGGCAGGGGAGGCTTTCTGGGAGAGGGTAGCAATAGCAATAATAACAGCACTGAGACTTATTTACCGCTTCATAGTACTTTGCAGCCCTCTCTAAGCGGTTCACAGAGTCAGCATCTTGCCCCCAACCATCTGGGTCCTCGTTTTACTAATCTCGGAAGGATGGAAGGCTGAGCCAACCTTGAGCTGGTCAGGATCGAACACCTGTTTGTGGGCAGAGTTAGCCTGCAATAAGTGCATTCTACACTGCACACCACAAGTAGGAGGACATTCCTGGACAGAGATTTCATATGGCCTTCAAGTCCAGCTGGCCCCAGCTGGGAATGTAGTCACTCATGGAAAGGTAGTAACGATCTGTAGAAGGACTATAGGGATTTCTCATAGTTAACCAAAGCACAAGTGGATGAAAGTTTAGTGCCCTTAGAAAGAGTCTTGGGGAAGACATTATACTAGCATCTTTATCAAAACAGACAATAAGTTGTCTGGTTCAAGAGATGTGTCATACCGCCTGATTGCTTGTTACCAGCCTAAGCCAAACCTACATCAGGATGAAACTGCAACTTGACAAAAACAATTGCAGGCTAAAACTGGAAGTTGGTATGATAATACATTGCTTCTTTTCTGCCTAGAAAGCCAATTTATATTTTCTCCTCTCCTAAATACTCAGCTTGGCAGCCGTTCCATTTCCCCCCCACCAACTGCAGAAACGACTAAGGACAGCCAATGAAATTTGCTATATCAAATTCACCATCTCATCCATCTGCATCACAGTATCCTCTCCCCAGGCTGCTGGCTCTGAAAATGTGACCAAACTCCAAAAATGGCACACTAACTAGAGGCATAGATAATAATTTGTACAGCACCATCAACACCCATGGAGAGTTACAGAAGGGTAAGGAAAGAGATGGGAAAGATGGATCCGAAGCTTATGTCTAGAACTGGAACGTTGGAAGGCTGCAATAGTGAAACAACAAAAATGACAAGTGATGAATTGGAGCAATGCTTTTATTTTTATTTATTTATTTATAATTTGATTTGTATCCCGCCCTTCTCCTCACCGGACTCAGGGTGGCTAACAGCCTTATAAAACAACATTACAACAAATATCAATATTAAAACCAGATTAAAAGAAAATATTTGTAAAGGCCTAGTCATTAAAATTACCCTTAAAATTACCCTTAAAAACCCCACTAAAATTCCCTAGGCCAATCCCGCTTGTTGGAAAAGCCATGTCTTTAGGGCGGAAGGAGGGGAGATCCGGGATCACCCGGATCTCTGGGGGTAGTTCGTTCCAGAGGGTGGGGGCTCCCACCGAGAAGGCCCTCCCCCTGGGGGTCGCCAGCCGGCACTGTTTGGCTGACGGCACCCTGAGGAGACCCACTCTGTGGGAGCGTACCGGCCGATGGGAGGTAGCCTGCGGCAGAAGGCGGTCTCGGAGATATCCAGGTCCGATGCCATGGAGCGCTTTGAAGATGGAGATATCCAGGTCCGATGCCATGGAGCGCTTTGAAGATGATGACCAACACCTTTTCCAGTAGCTGTGGAATAATAGTGTTGGGTTTTTTTTGCAGCTCAGGGGTTCATTGAGGATCACTTTCATGACTAAATTCTGAAGGGGAATCCAAAAGCCACAAGCCACTATGTTGATCTGCTTCAAGAATACGCAACCTTTTTGTAGCCGAACTCCATCCTACCATTATTGTTGATTTAACAAATAATATAGATGCATAGTACAAAGGTTCCAATGCAAAATGTAACTCAATGGTAATGGTTAAGACACTCATTCATCCAGGCCATGGTTGTCCCAGAGGTGCTTTTTCAAGAGTCAACCCGACTTTCGTGTTTTTTTCCTTGAAGATGTTTCACTTGGATGAGAAGTGAAATGTCTTTCAGGAAAAACAAAGGAAGTCCAGTTGTCTCTTTGAAAAAGCACCTTTGGGTAAACGGTAACTCCCATATATGCTGCTTTTTCTTCTCAAGAAAGAAGACAGGCTACACAGGGTTATTTTATTTATAAAATTTGTACACTGCCTGACTCCAAATGGATGAATGAATTAAAATTTGAGACTCAGCAATTCTATTTTGCATTCTTTATTAAGAGAAAAAAATCACCAAAACTTATGCTATTAAATCTTCAGAGGAATAAAGCTTTGAAATGAGCATTTGTCCCACTAGGAAGCATAAGCCAATGAGCTAACTTACAAGTAAGACTTTTCCAAAAGTAATCGGTCCAGTCATGTATAAGCTCTTATTTTAAATACATTTTATGTAGCCTAACTTTGAAAGAGTATTAGCTGACACTGGGTTTAACTTCTACCTATAAGCAGAAAGATCATGGTGGTGATGTTCCCACGTCTGTTGAAGAAAACAGTTGTGTTTCCATGTCATATAAAGTTATTGTCTACTGTAGGTTATTGGCAGAGAATAGGCTTAGAAAGTTAACTGAGTTTCGTTTGCTAATGTCAATGTATAGTACAGTTTAGTAACTGGGCTAGTATATTTTTTGAGTGTAGGCAGTTTTGTTAGCAGGCTGTTGCTAGGAGAGTATTTATGCTCTATATCTTGAGCTCTACCAGATGAACTTGATTTAGTTATCTGCCTGGTGCCTTGTCTTTACTGGAGATGCTATTTCTTTTCATTTGCCATTGCTTGTGAGTATTAGATGATCTCTGTGTCACTGCCATTTTGTCTAGGAGTTCCTACTTTCCAATATTGTGCTACTTTAGAGAGAAGAGTGCAATAGCAGAGATGACTTGTTGATCTAACCACAATAGATGGATTGAATAACACGCTAGATAGGACATGTTAGTTTCTGCTGAATGTGTTGTGTGAATCCCATCGGGGGATTAGTTCAATAGGCTATGCAAAGCCAGGCAATTGAGTTAATTCAGTAACCCATGATTTGGTAAACTATGTTTCAGTTAAGTAAAGGGAAAAATCTGTGCGGACACAGTAAAAAAAAAATCATTAAAAGATAGAACAGAATTTGGAAATCATTTATAGGCACTCTCTAGATGCAAATTAGAAAAACATACACATCCCTTGCTTACAGAATCATATTCTGTATTTCTGTGTAAGTTTCTAGGTAAATTGCCATTTTTAACTTTTAAGCTTATATGAACATAAACTTAAATGCAGATGAATGGGTGGCTATACAAACACACATGCAAAAATGCTCATCCTGGTTTTTCTGGCAAACTGTTGCCTTTTCAGGACTGATGATTATTCCTTTTTTAAAATCTTTTGGAACTGTGCAGAGGACAGTAATAGATACAGATCTCAAGACAGGGCTGGTGCTATCATTATGTGCTTGTTTAAATCAGAAGATTCTGTGCTTTTCACATCTGCAAATAACAGGCAAATGCTACCTAATTATTCTCTCATCATGGAGATTGAAATAGCTTCTCCTCTAAATTTCTGCCCAGTATGCAGATGTTAAAAAGCACAGATTCTAACTATGGAAGAGGTGATAGCAGCCAGGCAGAAAAGGCAGCCTAATTTATTTGGGGCAATAGTGATGAATCAGTCAAAAGTGAGGACTCGGCGAATAAGTTTGAAGTCGTTAGAATATCATATTATTTCTATTTTCTATTCTTACTTAAAATTGATAAAAAAAAGCTAAAGTTGTCCCGTTCATTTCTTACAAGTAGCTCCCTAAACTTAAAGGCTATGTGGATCCATGGATGGATAAGCAATGTCACATGTGCCGTGGCATCATCACACAAATGAAGAGATTGCCACCAAGTGCATAATTCATGTTATCTGGGTGTTGTCATTATAACCCTGAAACTTCTTCTGGACCTCTGTGCTAAGTCATGGTGGTGCAGTGGTTAGAATGGTTAGAAGGCAGAATTACAGGCTAATTCTGTTGACTGCCAGCAGTTCGATTCTCACCAGCTCAAGGTTGACTCAGCCTTCCATCATTCCAAGGTGAGTAAAATGAGGACCCAGATTGTTGGGGGCAATATGCTGACTCTGTAAACCGCTTAGATAGGGCTATAAAGCACTGTGAAGTGGCATATAAGTCTTATTGCTATTGCCCTTCCTTCCTTCCTTCCTTCCTTCCTTCCTTCCTTTCATCCATCCATAACTCTGCCAACTGCCAGCAGTTTGATCCTGACTGGCTCAAGCCTTCCATCCTTCTGAGGTCAGTAAAATGAGGACCCAGATTGTTGGGGGCAATATGCTGACTCTGGAAACCACTTAGATAGGGCTGTAAACCACTGTGAAGCAGAATATAAGAAAGTGCTATTGCTATGGAATGGCAGTAGCAAAGTTTTCTTACTGACTTAGTATACATACAGAACTCAATTGCAGATTTGTACTTGAAGTTTTTCAGAACCAGGTTGTTGTACGGATATTTCTATATTTATTTAAAGTTGTGTTAGCATTAAACTCTAAAATGGTTAGAAGGATGTGCTGTCTTTACTCACCTTTGCAGTTACTTTATGACTCAGGGTGTTTATTCTGGATTCAAAGGCCATTACCTCTGAGTAGAGCAAAATTCTCATAAGTGCTGTGAAACCAAAAATACAGGAAAAATAAAACCAAACATCTTAACATTTCAGATGAAAAAACAAGAACAGAATCTAAGGGTTTCTAGCCCTTCGTGGGCAGAATAGAATCAAAGATCAAAGTTCCTCTAATCCTACTGAGAATCATATTAGTTTTGATACCTTAATATAGAAATAATTGTTTTTCTTTAAAAAATGTATTTTAATAATCAACATTGTGAAGCTCTTCTTAATTAATAGAATTGCTAATAGCTGCTCCAGCATATGGAGCAAAATTCCACAAGAGACATTAGTTCGGTTGAAGTGTAATAATGCAATCACGCACAAATTACAGTGTGGATAGAAATTATAGACTGCAGCTGGTTTCAATTTGTTGTTTTGACCTTTAACTGAAAAATGAATTCTAATAGGCGTTTGGCTTCAACAATATGTTTGGTTTCCAAAGCCATATCAAGACCTAACTGGTTGAAATAATTGAACTGTAGACTTTTTTCCCAGTCTTTTGAGGTTTTACCTTTGATCGTGATCATCTTTCCTTAAACTGGAATACCCCAGTTATAGTCAACTAGATCGCCCATAACTCATAGCCAGCATGGACTAAAACTGGTAACAGAGGGATGAAAAAAGATAAACGGATCAGAAAAGTTGATATAGATTGTTGTTGTTAGTTGCGAAGTTGTGTCCGACCCATCATGACCCCATGGACAACATTCCTCCAGGTCTTCCTGTCCTCTACCATCTTCTGGAGTCTATTGAAGCTCAGGCCTACTGCTTCAGTGACTCCATCCAGCCACCTCATTCTCTGTCGTCCCCTTCCTCAATCTTTCCCAGCATTAGGCTCTTCTCCAGTGAGTCCTTCCTTCTCATTAGGTGGCCAAAGTACTTGAGTTTCAACTTCAGGATCTGGCCTTCTAAAGAGCAGTCAGGGTTGATCTCCTCTAGGACTGACCGGTTTGATCGCCTTGCAGTCCAGGAGACTCGCAGGAGTCTTCTCCAGCACCAGAGTTCAAAGGCCTCCATTCTTTGGCGCTCGGCCTTTCTTATGGTCCCACTTTCACAGCCATACATTGCAACTGGGAAAACCATGGCCTTGACTATACGTACTTTTGTTGGCAGGGTGATGTCTCTGGTTTTTTAGTATGCTGTTGAGATTTGCCATAGCTTTCCTCCCCAGGAGCAAACGTCTTTTAATTTCTTGGCTGCAGTTCCCATCTGTGGTGATCTTGGAGTCCAGAAAGATAAAATCTGTCACTACCTCCATTTCTTCCCCATCTATTTTTGATACGGATATGGTTTGCTTAATAATTGTCGCAAAAAAGATTGTAAAATTGGTCATGGTTACCCACTCAACTACTGTTTTGGAATGAGAAGTCCGTTCGCTGCAAAATAAAAAATAAAAAATTCACAAAGCAATCAACCGGGGAATGAATAAAACTGGTACATTAATGTAAGTGCACACATTGTAGAAGCCACCCATTTTCAGTTCTTTCCTCTTCATTATGGCAGCACCTAAGAAGAATTGGCACAGATTCTTCCCATGGTCATCCATAACCTTATCACTTCTTTGTATACAGGTTGCTCCATCAGAGTCCTATTACAGGCACATTTCTTTTGAGAAGCTTTACAGAAACGGCTTTTTGTCATAGTGACCAACAATCCCTGAAGAGTAGTTCATTCCTTTTTGACATTTGTTTTTTGCCTGATCCTTATCCTTGTATGGATGTAGTTTTTAGTCCCTGGAGGAAGTACAGTAAATCATCAGTTTTAAAGGCATCAGCAAAAGACTTAGGGGTTCGGGACAGTGGCTTAGTAATTTTGTAGATCGGTGATGATTGAGGGTGGATGACAAAGGCTGGCAAACTTATCTGGGGTTTTCTCATTTTCAGAAGTGAAAGTGGGGGGGGAGAGGAAGGAATACAATTACATGACAAAGCCTTGAGACCTCACTCACAGTGGGTAGGTGGGAGGACATGAATGCAGCCACCTCTACAACAGGGACTTCATGCATAAAATGCTGCCCTTGCATTTTTTGGTGGCAAACTAGGTCACTAATGATGAAAGCACAGCAACACTTTGTCTTTCCAGTTTTAATAACAATGGTAGAAGATAAGGCAGCAGCAGCGTCACAGTTTGCTGGTGATGAAAAGTTGGGGAATGGAGCATGTAGCTTTTATTTTCACGAGTCTCTTGGCAACTTTAAGACTTTTGAACTTCAGCTCCCAGAATTCCGCACCCAGCATAAAAAGTGCTTATTCAAACGACAGTATTTCCATATAATCTTTTAAAAGTTCAGAATTTCTTTTCTGGCATCTCACCATTGGTTAGAGAACTTCATCCCCTCATAAGCCTGTATACTATAAATCAGACATGAAATGCTAATGTGTTTCTGGAAATTTGAATTTTCTAAAATTATGATACTTCAGAGGAAGTATCATAGGAAATGGGAAATGGGACGTGTCCGGGTTTTTTTTTGTTTTTTTTTAAAAAGATGGAATAGAGTTATGATAAAAAAAAAAGGTGGAACCAGAAATAGATAAATATACATATTTCTTGTTGGATTAGGATCTCCTAAGGAGAGAGGATGAGAAGAACTTGCAGCAGTAGCTCCAAAATTTACCTGCCTGTCGAAACTTGTTAACTCAACACATAGTCTTTTGTGCACTGTCCGTGGTACTGATTTCACAAATACTCTTTTATTGTAACTGATTTCACAAATACTCTTTTATTGTACTCCATAGCTGAAATGTTTAAATGGGCTGGTCCATCACATTTCATCAAATATTTGAGCTAATTGGTTTGTTTTGCCTTTCTGGTTCAAATTTCATTTTCTTTATTGTTAGTAAATTTGATAGGTTGTTTTTCTTGCCATGTCTATTTAAATGTTTTCTTCTTTTTAATTTGTTTAGTCTGGTAAGCTCCTTTGAAAGGGTTAGGGTTAGGATTAGCCCCTTAGAAAGGGATGAAGGTAGGAAAAAACCTAGGAATATTAATGAAGATTAAAAACAAAAAAAACATTAACCAATCTGTGCCTGAATGGATAGGTAGGAATCTTTCAACCATTTCTAAAGTTCAAAGCACTCTGTGAACCTTTATGACAATCTAAATAGTTGAAGGTGGTATTATTTAATGAAGATCAATGTATAATCAATTATCCTACTTTATCTATATGCCATTTTTCCAATCCAGTAATTTTTCTGAAGCAGAACCCAATTGGCGCAGCCTTTGTACAAGGTAGACCAAGTCTGGAATCAGATATGAGAAATACCAGAATTTTATTTCATTGATATAGGCTATGATAACAGAATCTTGAAAGCTTGATAGCATTTCCCCTTCTTTCCTTTGAAGGCAGGGCAATCTTGGTTTCCTGAACTAAGCTTATCCTTTACTAGGGGCTACTGCACGTTTTATCCAAGGCCATCTCTATGCTCTTCTACACCACCAAACTCCATCAAAGTTCTCGTGAGTGTATCCACACGAGGTGTGGAACCACAAACTCTCCAACCCATTTTAGCCTAGTTGGTGTGCAAATTCCTCACGTATGGTTAGGATATGGTCCAGTGGTTCTGTAAAACAAGGATATTGGCTTAGCTATGCCGTGACTACGTTCCTCCTTCTAGTTGTTGCTTGAATCAGACATTCCTCTTCCTTTGCCCATTGCCTTTTTTCTACTGTAACCCAGATGTATTTGAGTGGAGGGTTAGTTGCACAAAAATACGAACATAAAAGGAAAGAAGCAGCAGCAAATGCACTGTTATGAGCGAGACAAATCATCAACAGCCTTTATTAAATTTGCAGCAGTTCAAAAGGTATGCCATTTCATCCACCTCAGGAGCACATCTTGAAGCTTTAATCAGGATGTTTCATGACATAGAGGATTCTTTATTTTCTCTGGCATGTGAGGGGTTTTTTTTCCCTCCCTTTTCTCTGACATACTTTCCACAGCTCTTTTCCTTCTGCGGGCTGAGATATTTTTTGTATGATGGTTGTCCATTCCGTAGCTCTTCCTCCCGTTTCTCAAGGTCAATTCCCCATACCTTTACAACATCCCCCATTAGAACTGTATCCGTACATAGCTTTAGGAGGAACTCCTCTGTGCTTCTTTCTTTTCTGACCTGTCTTTGTAGATTCTACGTGGTAGGAAACCTATTTTTCATAATCTGAAAATCTTTCAGACCGAAAGAACAGGGAATAAATATTTTAGTATTTTCAATTAAAAAAAATTCTTAGAAAACCCAGAACTTCAAAAAGCCTAGGAGAACAAAATGATTTTACCAGTGCAGAAAAGAACAATGCACAATGTAAGATAATGCTCCTTGGGAAATAGCGACCTACAAATGACTTGTAATATTTAAATTGCTATTCAAAAATGCTGGGAAGGTGGGAAAAACACAGGAATTGGGTTGTTTTTTTACCTCCAACAAATAAACTGATGCTGAAGATGATGGAAATAAACCCAATTATCTTGGGAATGTGTATGGAGGGATTGGACTCTTGACAGTGTAGCTCGTTACCATCAATGTGGCCACTGAGGCAGAAAAGGCAAGCCCATGATTGGTGAGAATCCTGGGAATTCAAGTCCAAGAACATTTGGAATGAGTCAGCTTGGAGAAAGGTGTTGAAGTAGAATAATGCTTATCAGAACAGCAGGATAAGCCCTTTGTGGCCTAACTTGCAAAGACAGAGAACTGCAGTATTGTTAATATTCAAACAATACACCATTTCCAGTGGCTTCGTCTAGATGTCTCCTAAAAGATGTGGTGTGGAACATGCACAGCCATAATCTATTTAAGGTGGGCAAAACTGTGGTAATAGCAAGCGAATTAAGTCAATGACATGAATGAGGCAGCACAAGAGGTTAAAAACTAGCCTAATGCCAGACGTGAAAGACGAGAGCCACACCTTAAGTTCCAATTAAGCTAATGCCTATGTAAGGGAATCTAATCAACTAATGGTTGGCACTATTAGGCTAACATTAGGATATTAGGATAAGGGCTAAGAGAATTCAAGAGGGGTTGGGCTTGTTTGTGGGAATGTAGAGATTCTAAGCTGATTCCTCTCTTGACTCCGACCCTGGGCTATGCTGCTTCTTCTCGATACTTATATAGAGCTTAAAAAAAGATTGTGCAAGTTTCAGACAGTACTGTGTATCTGGACAGCTTTCAGAAAGAGCTGTCATTTACCAAACACAAATCCACTGTTAATCATGAGCATTTTCAATGACCTATTTATTCTTGATGGTGGAAGTAATTGGAGGGACAAGGCTGGTCTGACTGCCATAATCCACTCTCTGCTCTTCTTTTGGTATCATTTTCCATACTTACTCAGGGGGTTATTTCAAAGCTAGACCTTAACAAAATATGAAAGGTCTGCTTTGTTCCATTTTTCTTTTGAAACATTTCTACCTTCTCTCGTAGCCAAATTATACGGTTTTTTTAAAAAGAGGAAAACGCAGCCTTTGTAAACACGCCATTCTCGCCATACAGCAAGGAAGGTGTTTTTTGAATCAGCACGAAAATTCCATCCCGCTGATCTTGTCACCGGCAAGTATGCCGGAGCGCCCTTTGTTAATCTCTCATCAATCATTTCTGCTGGTGCTCTGTAACTGCCGGATGACCTTCTTGGGAGGTGGAACATCACTTAGAATGATTTTTAGCTTGTGCTGTCGTCTCTGGTGGCAATGGAAGAAATAAATAAAGCACTTTGTTTCCTAATAATATGAAGGAACTGTTTCAGGCCCCAACTTGATCCAAATGGAAAAGGCCCAGCTTTTCAAAAGACGGCAAGAACTAATTAGATCATCGTGAGGCCCGGCTTAAATGAAGAAACTCAGGAAGGAACAGAAAAGCTGTGAAGGTGGCATTTGTATTCTGTCTCAAATAAAAGGGTGGGGCCTGGAACTTTAAAATACAATATTTTTTAGCTTCCTCCCCCCCTTTTAAATCGGCTAAAGCTCTCCTTTTTCTACATATATCTCTGTGGCAGGTAAAATTTAGACAGAAGATGGAGTGGTGTTGTAGCTTCCTTGTTCCATCATTAGGTATAGATTTGCTTGTTTTTCAAATATGCAGAAATAACCACGAAGAAGCAATGCAAGGCCAGTTATATAAATAACAGTGTAATCCTGAAAGAGAGAAAAGGCAAAGAAAATATACAGGCAGAGCAGTAAACTGGAGCTTTCCATATTTATAGACATCACGGAAGAACAGAGTTGTAAGGGACCTTGGAGGTCATCTAGTCCAACCCCCTGCTCAGGCAGGAAACCCTATACCATTTCAGACAAATGGCTGTCCAGTCTCTTCTTAAAAACTTCCAGTGTTGGAGCATTCACCACTTCTGGAGGCAGGTTGTTCCACTGGTTAACTGTTCTCACTGTAAGGAAATTTCTCCTTAGTTCTAGGCTGCTTCTCTCCGTGATTAGTTTCCACCCATTGCTTCTTGTCCTGCCTTCAGGCACCTTGGAGAATAGCTTGACTCCCTCTTTTTTGTGGGGAGTAGGAGAGCCTTTACCATTTTAAACAAATGGCTATCCAGTCTCTTCTTAAAACTCTCCAGAGTTGGGAGTACCCACGACCATAATATTTATTTATTGCAATCCTCAACCACCCATCTCCCTCAAAGAGGGGACTCTGGGCGGGTGTAGGATAAAACGTTAAAATATAAAAACAGTATATTAAAAATTAACGTGTTCAGTGTTGTTGTTTGTTTTAAAGGAGGCAAGAATAATTAAATGCTGTTAAGAATTAGTTGACAAAGGCAAAGGGAGGACTCTCATAGCACCAACGAACCCCACAACTGCATGCTCCTTTGGGCTCCCTACGCAAGGCTGCAGAACCCTGTTTTAACCCTTTTCTGGAAGACAAGGTTCTCTTCCTAGAACCCACCAGTCAGAGTTCTTTAACTCAGGGGTCCCCAACCCCCGGTCCGTGGACTAGTATCAGGCTGCGGCACGCCAGCAACCGGTCCGCACAAACAAGCAAAGCCCCATCCACGAGATGCAGGCAGCACACAAAACCACGTACTCTCCATTCCGTGGAAAAACCTCTCTCCGCGGAACCGGTCCCTGGTGCCCAAACGGTTGGGGACCTCTGCTTTAACTGACAGGCTCTGCAATATATCTTCTCTGCCTGACTGGGTGGGACAGGCTGATGTAATAGGATCCAGCCAGTCCTGTTTTATCCTAGGCATTCCCATTTAGTTCCCCCAAAACACGTTGCTGAGGTCCACTTGGCCTGTAACAAAGCTAGGCTCTCGAAGGAACCATAGAATTGGGAGGTGTTGCACGAGTGCTCTCTTGTGGACTGCTGAGCAGCTAAAATCCTGTTTATTGAATAGCAGCCTCTAATAATCACCAACCCAATGGATAGCTGTTGCAAATCTACAACCAGACGAAGGCACGTGCACACACACACAAAAAAGCGTCCTGAAACATTTCCCCACTCACACACACACACACCCAAACAAGTAAGAGCTCAGACAAAACCTTCCTACCAAGGGGTACAAAAAAAAGCACTGAGAAAGGAAGTTACTTGTTTCAGGTGTGTATGAATTTAAATTATAATTTGCTGCTTTATTTTGATCAAACTCCGAGAGGTGAGAGCAGATCAATATTTACCAGCCCAGATTATAATTGGTTTTCCATTTGCTGGGTTTGCCAAACTCATTGAGCTAACCAGTGATTCAGAAACAATAATGGCTGGATTCACAAAAAAACAACAACATTGAGCCACAGACAAGCCACATTATAACTTAACATGTTCTGCGAATCAGCAGTATGATTTTAGGGTTACATTGAACAGAAGCCAAGTAATGGAACTGTGATGTGCGGAAGGAAAAGGACCCCCAGATTTCTCTTCATTTGCTCACCGTGATCTGCTGTTACATCTGATCCTCCTAATGGATGATGATTCTTAGGGATATTGAAGAATGCTCCCTATTGTCTTGGGAAAAATCTGTCACCATCGATGGGGAAAAAGTGGCACCTCTACCCAGCCAAACTGAAATTAGAATCGGATCACACCAGAGTCTTTCATTTCCAGATAGTTCCAATATTGTCAAAGTAAGTGCTATGTTTATTTGTAAAAAAAAAGAGTAGTAATGACATCTATTGTTCAGGTCCATCTTTTTTTAAAATAATAATAATAATAATAATAATAATAATAATAATAATAATAATAATAATAATAACAACAACAACAACAACAACAACAACCAAACGAAGGCTTTATCTGCAGGCTTAAGATCTATCTGAGCAGATGCAAAAGGAGAAACAAGTACTTTGGCATAAATTTCTTGTATGTTTCTTAGCATCATAGACCTCCAAGGAATTTGGTCCTACCCCCTGCTGTCTTCTCATACTCTGAAGTATATAACAGAGATTACCCTTTGAGCCTCCAAAGGTAACTGGAGACTCCATTCCCATGTTAATTCTTCCAGGCTTCTGACCTTGTTCCTTCCTTTTAAATGAAATAATGGCTTGCAAGGAACCAGATGCTATTTAAAAGGGTCCCAAAAATGGAATCAGATGGCAAAGTTGCTGCCTAAGTTGATGGTATTTCAGGTTCCGGGTCAACATGTAATACTTCTTCGCTAGTCCCAGGAAAAAAGCTAAAACAGAGAAGAACTGATATAAGAGAACTCGTTTTTATGATCTTAGAAACAACATAATGGTAGAAAGTATTATAACAAAAGGCAAATGGACAGGATTCTAGATATCAGTAGACGTGATTCCTATTGGCTAACAAATCAAGGGTCCCCTAAGTACATTTTTTTTGCTTTACTTTTCCACTGCTGAGTGATTGTCTGTCCTTCAATAGAAGGCCAATCAAGAGGTATGGTTCAAAATGGGCAGATTATTGCTAGGGTAGATAACCTGCTTCCCAACACATTTTTGTGGCCCTCAGAATCCTCCCCAGAATTCTGCGGCACAGTTGGCCGAAATTTAGCAGCACAATTTTCCCCTCCTTTTGAGGTGGGAAATAAAAATTATAGCGTACCTTCTAAAATGGGCTTCATGTAGTCTAAAAAGGAAATGAAAGCCTCATTTCTCCACCCGTGGAAAAACTGAGGGATCTCAGTCTGCTTAATGGATTCAGAAAGGCAGTCTGATTTGGGGAGGTTGCCTTTGTACAGCTACACAAAAACTCATCAATTGCCGGACTTATTTAGGGGCATTTCAGGTTTTTTTATCCCTATGAATTCAGAAGTAAAATCTGATTTGTTCCAACGGCCTTTGATTGAAATCTTTGAATGCAGTCTTCGCCCAGCAAGAGTGGTAGGTTTGAGCAGAAAGTCTACTTTTACATTTTCCCTCTCGCTGGACAATGTTTGATTTAGGGGAGCACGTCAGAGACAACTTTTGAAATGGAAGCTTGCCACATCAACGGTGATTCCGTAATATAGCACAGCATATATGCAGGATAAACACTAAGCGGGCTTTTGCAAATAATCGTAATCTGAGTATTTGCAAAAGCTGCCCTGTTTCAAAACCTGTTTTAATTAGGTAGTCCTCGACCTACAACAGTTTGTTTAGTGACCGTTCAAAGTTACAATGGCACTGGAAAAGAGTGACTTATTTTTCACACTTAGGACCGTTGCAGCATCCCCATGATCACGTGATCAAAATTCAGACGCTTGGCGATTGACTCATATTTATGATGGTTGCAGTGTCCCAGGGTTAGATGATCACGACAAGCGAAGTCAATGGAGAAGCTTAACTGTTAAGCTAGTTGTTACTAGCTTCACAACTCCAGTGATTCACTTAACACCTGTGGCAAAAAGAGTCAGAAAAGGGGGCAAAACTCAACTTAACAATTGTCTCGCTTAGCAACAAAAATTGTTGGTAAGTCGAGGACTATCTGCATATTTTGCTCACAACCTAAAATGCGTGGATTTTATCTCCCAAAATTCCCACGTCAGCACCGATGAAAATTCTGGCTGTTAAAAATTCACCCAGTGGTTAGGTAATTCATCTTTTTCATTTCATTTCCGAAAAAAAAAGCTGGATCGGGTTAAGTGCCTTTAAACGTGGCGTGTAGTCAACCAACATGCCTTTAAACATGGCACGTGGTGGGGCAAAGGAAACACGATCACTTTTTAACCCAGTTAATGAAGGAGATAGGTATAGAAATAGGGAACTCATCCTGCTACCATCCAAATATTTCGGGGTACAATTCTCTGTCGCCTGATATTAGCCCTGTTTCCTGAGCTGACATGCAAAATATCCGCAGAGCATCTTTGCGATCGGGAACACAAAGAACAACATCTGTCCTGGGTTGGTCAAAGCAATTAGGATTCAGCATCTGTCTCCGGGAGTGACAAAGAACAGAAACCAACCTGAACTCTTGCTGCACGTTCACTTCACCAAACATCTTCCTCTTCAAGCTGGCTGCATATTCCTGCAGCTGGCTCCAGCATTCTGGCATCTGTTGGCTAATTGTGGACAGCCTCTGCAAACTAGCCAAGAGACACAAATAGTGATTCCAGCTCCCTTTGGTTTGGGTTTTTGTTCCCCTCATTGCCTGGGGAGTAAATTATTTGTAACTGGGTTCCCCGGCTCCCAGACAGTTACTCTTTTAAGTTTTAAGCACTTTTAAGTTTTCACAGTGCTTCCAGATATATAGGATTTTAGCAGCCTTTGCAAATAGATCGACAAAATAACTCTAAAAACAGGACACTTTTCTTAACAGCTGTTCCTGCCAAAGAGTATTAGGGTAGCATGTTGGGAATGTGTTCCACCAAACGGTTCTTACTCCTCTGGTTCAATTCCTGGCAAGCTCCCTCTGTTTGGAGTGTGAAGAGTTGGTAGAAAGGACTCAACCCCAAAGGTAACTATAATGGTATGTGGGAATGAACTTCCCACAAACTATTACGGTAAAAGAACTAACGCTGAGCAAAGCAGGAAATATTGTGGCACTGGGAGCAGAAATGGCCTTTGAACAAAAACAAGTGCCTTGATCCTGCAGGTCCCAACTCTATGCTCTGACAATTCCAATCAAAAGAGTTAAGTCAGGTCCCATGCTTAAAACTGATAGCCGCCACTGTCGGTAGCATTGGGCTAGACCAGGGGTAGTCAACCTTGGCTCTTTTATGACTCGTGGACTTCAACTCCCAGAATTCCTGAGCCAGCCATTCTGGCTCAGGAATTCTGGGAGTTGAAGTCCACGAGTCATAAAAGAGCCAAGGTTGACTACCCCTGGGCTAGACAAACCAAGAGTCACTCAGTTTGGGCACTGTGGCAAGCCATTATTTGCTGGACTATGATTGTAGGGTTATAATCCAGACTCACATACGAGCTAAGATGAAACTAAATAAGCCCCACTGCAATTTCCCATGTCTGCATTACACCCAATTATTAAACATCATCCTCATTTGTTCAAAGCAGCACCTATCTCTTACTCATCTTCTAAGTTTAATCTAGCTGAGCAGTCATAAATTCATTGCACACATCATATTGCCATCTAGTGATTCTATGGATAAAGTGCACATTTCAGGAAAGTACTGTGATAATTGTAGTGTTTTATTTTTCTCCTTCCCCCGGAATAACTAGGACTGGAAGAAGAATTCAGCTAGAAACGGTAAAGATCTTTTCTAAGATCTAAAGAAGCTTTTGGGAGGCCAGCACTGATTTTGCCCAGGGGCTGCATTCCAGAAAGAGTAAATGGGCCAGACCCAAATGTGGGCAAAACCACAGCAAAAAAAAACAAACAAAAAACCTCATAGGTAACAAAATTAAAGAGATTAGATACCCTTACGGTGCCTTCTTTCAATATATTTAATTCGACCTTTCAGAATGATAATTTTGCTTGGTTTAAAAAAAAAAGAGCAGTCCTCCATGAAAAAAAAGGTCGGTCTCGTTTCTAAAGAATAGGAAAGGCGGCTGTCGACTTACTTGTTATTTAAAAAAAGATCGCAACGTTTGTCCCAGGGCAATTCTGGAAAGGCAACAGGTAGATTCTCAGCTTTTGCAGCAAACGTTTCCATGAAAGAATATGTGCTGAAGTCATAAATAAAGATGGTTTCCATTTCTGCTTTACCAGCCTTAGACTCCCCTGTGGTTGAAAGGTTAGGGTTAGAGATTATTTATAGCCTCCCTATTTTAAAAGGTCCACTTTGGATTGACTAATCAAGCGGCAGAATTAGACTTAAGAGAGAAATCAAGCAAGACAATCTGAGCCACCTGTCCTCCACGGGGGCTCTGAGGCCAACAAACGTGGAAACAATTGTTAATCGCCTTCACAATGCTTTATAAAGGGATGGCCCTGTGGAAGTGCTCCAAGGCTGATACCAGTAGGATCTAACAAGCTCTTCTAAAGTAGAAAGAGAAGGAAAAGTTGAAGGTGAGCCAGAATTGGAGAGCTGAGGAAATCATTGAAGGAATTCAAGACGTTGCTTAAAAGAGGAAAATGCTCTTCTGATCCTGCCTGTCCTTCTTATGTGTTTCAGGTGGAGGTGTGCCTTACCTTGGACGGCCAACCACTTGCCATTTGTATCCGTGGAAAAAACGGGCTGCCAAGGGGATGCCACTTTGTGGGAAGGTGGCACCATGAATTGGCAAATGATCTCATCGGTCGTGGTATCCATCAGATTAATGACGCCAATCCAGAAGAAAATCAGCACCTGGGACAAAGGAAAAAGGACATGCACTCATGACTTCCACACACTCATGGGGTGTTGTTTTATAGCAGCCTTCCCACAACCCAGTGACTTCTAGCGGTAGGCAAACAGCTACAATTTACAAAGAGCCAGTTTGTCCTAGTGGTCTAGTGGTTAAGGCGCCTAATAGAAAGGGGAGACTGTGAGTTCTAGTCCTGCCTTAGGCGTTAAAGCCAGCTGGGTGTCTTTGGGCCAATCACCAAGAGAAATGTGAGTTCTAGACCCGCCTTAGCCATGAAAGCTGCCTGGAGTGAGTTTGGGCCAATCACCAGGGGGGTTGTGAGCTCTAGTCCCGCCTCTGGCTTGAAAACTGACCGCGTGACTTTGGGCCAGTCACTCTCTCTCTCTCTCTCAGCCCACCTCACAGGATCGTTATTGTGGAGACAATAGGACCAGGAAAGGATGTTTAACATGTTCACCACTTTGAGTTATTTGTAATAACAACAAAGGAAAGAAACAAATAATTTTTTTTAAAAAAAAAAATGCTGCCACCACCAACATTAACATGGACCTTGGTCTAGTACAGCATTTATCTTCTATAGCAGGGGTCTTCAAACTTGGCCCTTTTACGACTTGTGGACTTCAACTCCCAGAATTCCTCAGCCAGGTACTGCCTGGCTGAGGAATTCTGGGAGTTGAAGTCCACAAGTTGTAAAAGGGCCATGTTTGAAGACCTCTGTGCAACATCATAACTGATTATTTTGTATCCAGATATTTCATCTCTAAATTTCATCTCCAAGCACCTCGCCCTTGATCTCCCACCTTCAGGTTTCTTGGATTTGGAGAGGCGAGAAATGTTTAGGAAGTAACAATATGGCACTCACCGCATCAGGCAATGTTGGAATGGTTGCCACACCACTGATGGTCTGATCAGGAACCTCAGGCCTATTAAAAAAAAGTGACTCTATGTACTTTTTTTCACTTAGTATCTTCAGGAAAGCCTATTAATGACCAAGAGAGTTGTAAATCATACAGCTGTTTAAGAGACATGTGTTCAGTCCTTCTTTGATTCTGATCTAAAATGACCATAAAGACTAATGGGATTTATTGTGTATTGCCCACCAACCCTATTTCAGCTTGTTTGACAAACCGGTCTAGTGTGCAGAGTTCATTTTTTTTTTACACAGAATATAGTATTAGCCCTCAGGCTTGCAGGATAACATTCTAGAATGGCACCAGAAATTCCCTTAAAAATTCTAGAAAGATTCAATTTCTGTCCTTAAAAAAAAAAACAATAGTCATGTTAGCCTGGAAAAAAATCCCATCCCAAAACCATTTGGCCTTTTTTTTTTTAAGAAAAAATGAAATATTACAGTACCATTGAATCTCCAAGAAGGTGTCATTCGATAGTGTGGAATTAGGGAAAACAGG
>NW_015386672.1:432488-441479 GCF_001527695.2 Protobothrops mucrosquamatus | reverse complement strand
AGGGAGGATTTTAAATTGGGTTTATTTTAGCAGTAATTTTTAAATAGCACAACTTTAAATATTCGGTTTTAATTGGTTTTACTTCGGTGGGGTAGCAAATGTATTTATGTTTTTTAATATGTTGTGAGCCGCCCTGAGTCCCGTTGGGAGAAGGGCGGGATATAAATCAAATAAAATAAATAAATAAATAAATAAATAAATAAAATGCAACGCCTTTTTGTCACGAACACAATTACGTTGCGGTAGTTGGCAAGATAGTCTGTATTTCTTTTTCATGGGAAATCAGGGCCAGAGAATGCCGCTTGTGGGGATCATCCCCATTTCCCCAAACGTTCTGGACCTTTATGTGGGCTGCCTCACCTGATTCCTAATAATTTGGACTTAAATTCTTTGGTCCCCGATGTGAGCAGGTGAAGTGACCCATCTGTGCACAGCACCAAAAGCTGCACCATGGTGTGGGCAGGATCCTTACTACAGCAAGACGTCTTCTCTCTGGATGGTAGTAAACGTGGCATGAATTGGATGCTTCGTGCAACGTATTTTTCGGGAAGCACCATGGCAGAGAATGGAAACCCTAGAAAAGCACAAATGGAGATGGAGGGTAGCAGGCTCCTCTTCATCAAGGCTCTCCTAACAGTTTACTTCACTATGCCAGAGTCAACTTTCTGCAGAAATTAGTAGAGAGTAGGTACTAGTCTAAGCTACGTAAAAATGCCACGGCTTCTTCTTACATTACAAGCCCAGCCCATGTTGCATACTGTCCAAAGTCTTCTAGAATTGGACAATCTTCTAAATATTTAGGTAATTAAAGTCCAACCTCCCCCACAAGGTTTCCAACCAAATGTAACCTGGGGTATGCGTGTGATAAAATAAGATGCTTAGTTATATGGAAGTAGAGGAAGAAAATGGTACTCGGCTTATTTAAGGAGCGAAGTCCTGGCCCATCACTTAGAAAACTCTTGGTTTAAGGGAAGTGGTTTGCCACTGCGATAAAATTTCAGGGTGGGAATTCCCCTTTTATCTAACTTTCCCGAGCTGATAGGGAAAAACGCTCACCAACTGATGTGTCCCACAAAGTGATAACTCTATCTTCACAGGCAAAAGCGAAGTAAGACGAACAAGGGCTGAGAGTTGAATATACAATCGGAGCAGCACATGGCCAAAGAATATCTGGCTTGGGATCAGAATCTGGAAAGAACAGAGGATCGTATGAGAGATGGGTCGTAAATGTGAGTCAGTTGCCAAGCGTCCGAATGTAAATCACGTGACCCTGGGGATGCTGCAACAGTCGTAAGTGTGCAAAATGGTCATAAGTGTTTTTTTCAGTGCTGTCGTAACTTGGAACAGTCACTGAGTGAACTGTTGTAAGCTGAGGACTGCCTGTGATTCAGAAAGATGACAAGTCATTCCATAGTAGGGAAAGAACATTATCTTCTGCTAAGCACCTCTCCAGATTCTCCACCTCCTTCCTTTTGATTCACAGAGCTACACATAAGAATAAACAGATTCCATCCTCTATCAAATTACTAAAGAAACTGGCAATCCCACGGTGATGCTGGATTATGTGTTTCAGCATTTATGAGCTTTGAGTGAGATGGGCCAACTGTCTGACCCAGAAGCTAAATACACACATTGTGCTAAACCCTCATGAAGTGACTTTAGTTTTCCCTTAATGTGTCATGTGAACCCGCAACTAGGGTGAAAACAAACTATGCTTAGCAAAATGTGTAATCTCAAAAGTATGTTTTGGAAAAGAGAGTTTTTTCAGGTGGCTAACTTTAAAAGCAGCATGCCTAAAGCTACTTATTCGAGACCGAAAACTATACACATGTTTAGACTTTGTTTGTGTTTTGTTTTGTTGTTTTGCAAATAAATGGAGCTAAAATCATGGGGCAACTCCCAGTGCCAAATTCTTATGATTCAGATGTCCTGTACTCTTTTTTACTTTTATGAAATATGATCTGATACCAGGATTTGGCTGTTGAATTTCAGCCCCCCCCCCAATAGAACAGTCTGTACAGAGGATTATGTCTTGACGAGTCTGAAATATATCACCAGAAAGTCTGAAATGCACATAAAAACTTCAGAAAGCTCTTGTAAGGGACTCCACTGTAGCATTACCAGGTTTTTCCTTGGGTGGACGACTCAGGAAATAGAAGCAAAGATTGTGACTGTTGCTCCAGTGAACACTGAACGCGACAGGCGTATCTAGAAAATGTAAACAAAACCAAGGGATCAGAGATAAGGCCCTGAGAAAAAAAATTGAAAGGCAAAGGATTTTATTTTCCCACCCCCTATTCTTTCCTTTGGAAGGAGCATGGGAAAACGAGAATCGGGAAAGAAACGTGCAAGTTAAGATCCCACCCACAGAGTGCAGACTCCTGGGTCTAAACATGTTGATTTGTGTTTGTATTCATACTATAATTCTGCTGAAGGAGTTTCGTCAAGACTATTCAGCGTCCTGCCCAGAGCGGGGAAATTACCTGCTTCAGCTTTTAATTCTGTTCCAGTTTGAAAGGTGCGGCCAGGTAAGTGAAAATGGAATTTTGCACAACTAAAATAAACAGAGATGACAATTCGTGAAAACACACACATTATCACGAGATTTTAAGGAAGCCAGTAACACTTTAAGAAAGCTAGCAACAATGGTTTAGAGGAGTGTTATTTATTAGGGTTACTTGTATGTCACTCAATTTTTTTTTTAAAAAAAGTATTTTTTTTTTTAAAAAAAGGAGGAGGAGGAGGAGCCATGGGGATGCTGTGGTTAGAATGCAGTATCGCAGACTAATTCACTGCTCGCTGCCAGGAGTTCGATCCTGACCAGCTCAAGGTTGACTCAACCTTCCATCCTTCCGAAGCTGGTAAAATGAGGATCCAGATTGTTGGGGGAAAGACGCTGACTTTATAAACCACTTAGAGAGGCCTGTAAAGCACTGTGAAGTGGTATATAAGTCTAAGTGCTATTGCTATCTTCCAATTAAAATGCACATATAAGTAGCCTTCTGTACGCTGGTCCTCCTCCAAATCTATTACGGTTGAAATCCTGATGGCCAAAATGACTGGAAAAACGATGGGAAGGCTATTATAAAAATCAGAAAAATGTGATCAAATCATCTTAGGAAACCAGATTTCATGCACTTTACCGGCTTCATCTCAGCAACAGAATTACACAGTATGGTTATATACTCTAAACCAGGGGTCCCCAACCCCTTGTTCGTGGACTGGTACAGGGCCACGGCATGCCAGCAACCAGTCCGCAGAAACAAGCAAAACCCCATCCGCAGGATGCAGGCAACACACAAAACCATGCCCCCTCCGGTCCGCGGAAAAACCTCTCTCCACGGAACCGGTGGTCGCTGGTGCTCAAACGGTTGGGGACCTCTGCGCTAAACAATGCAACTGGAAATCAACAGCAGAAGCAGATTCTTTCCTCTGCTTACCTAAGTGTTTCCTCTTTGCTCTCCAGATCATCCTCTATCTCCAAATACTGTTGGAACTTGCTGTTAAAAATCTCTTGCAGCCATTCCATCTGGCACTCTCTGATCAAGGTGTTGTAGCCCAGGCCAATCACATTGCCTTCATCGCTCTTCATTATAGCTTCGAACGGGCTCCTGAATGCGCTTACTGGAATTTCAACACATCCGCAACGGTGTTAAGAGAGCCCCCTTTCCATCAATCCAATTCCCTTGAAATTTGCTTCTGCTTCTTTTGTTTATTTATCTTTAATCTGAGGGAGCTATAATCCTTGGACTTTTAGAAAAAAAGAAATAGGTGAATTAATTAAGAGGCTCAGGTTGAAAGCCCTTGAAGTTAAAATGCCAAGGAATTACAGGAAGGCTTATTTCTAAGCCAGTGTTTCTCAACCTTGGCAACTTTAAGATGGGTGAACTTCAACTCCCAGAATTCTGGGAGCTGAAATCCATACATGTTGGCTGAGGAATTCTGGGAGTTGAAGTCCTCCTACCTCAAAACTGCTAAGGCTAAGAAACACAAGCAAAGACATAGAGTAGCACCTTGAGAAATAAGCATGCAGTTCCATATACTGATGACCACAAGGGGATCCGTTTGCCAACGCCCAACGCACCGGCAGCAGTTCCTGAAAAATAACATTTTTTTCCCTCTCTTTCAGCTGGTCTCTTGAGAACATTGGAGGTAGTAGTGTCTAAAGACACATGTTCCTCTTGGTGCAGCGTTAGGCGGTGCAATGAATCAGCTTTGTGGAACAAGGTCTTTCATAACAACTTAGCTCTGCTTCATTTTTTCCCCCCTAAAGAATGAAGCCTTTTTTCAGATTTCAGTCCAACTAATCTAAATATTTCACTACCCCATTATTAAAAAAAGTAGTTAACAACAATTATAATAATATAGTAATAAGAATTAACATCATTGACCCAGCCTCTTAGACAATATTAGGAAGGCTTGTGTCAGCAATGGTGTTGCTAACTATGTCAGGTTCTCTCCCAAAACCTTTTGTGCAGTGAAGTACAAAAGTTGAGAAAACAGGAAGGAGTTGAGAAGGTTCTAACCTGAAAGAGGTTTGGGTGGTCTGACCTTCAACAGTAGAACAGGGGGGAGCAGCTTAGATTCAATTTTGCTTAGTAGCTGTTGCAAATCCTGCAAAGAATCAAAATGGCAATTCTAAACAATGTGTTGATGCTGCTCCTTGATAAAATCAGGATTTGAGGAGTCAGGCAATTTCTGTTTGGACTATAAATGGGTGGCATGGTGTCCGTGGGCACTAGTGTCATTTTCTCTGGTAGCCAGCAGAGACCCGGAGGAGGAGGAGGAGGAGGAGGAGGAGGAAGAGATCATAAGTGGTAAATAGGTGCTTTGTGATTTACTACAGCTAGTGCATCTTCCACTTTAGATTTAGATTTTAGATTTTATTAAATTTATACCCCGCCCTTCTCCCGGAGGACTCAGGGCGGCTTACAGCCAGTTTAAAACAATGATACAATACAAAATTTAAAAAGATTAAAAATAACTATTTAAATTTGGCCGCTTCTACTAAAAATTTAATACTAGCAATCATTTTCTAAGGTGCCCGCAGCCTTAGAAAGTGGCTGAAATTTAACAGTCCAATGTCAAATTTGAAATATTTCAAACATGCCCAACAGTCTAAAGGAGACTGGAGACTTCTGAGTTATCCTATCCTAAATACTGTCCTCTTTAGACATAACTAACCAATCAGGATAAGACTTTGCAACTTTCCTCACAGCTCGTAGATGAGTGTGAAGGGCAGGGGGTGTGGCAGCAAAAGGGGTAAATGATGAAACATGTCTCGCAACATCCCAATGAAAATTCCATAACTTATGTTTTCGTGTCAAGAATCAGGGTGAAAGGTTTTGAAAGGCGGGCTCTAAGTTGTAATGTTGCAATGTTTCATTGTCAACATCTTGTACCAGATGCTTTGTCGACATCTGGTACCAGATGCTTAGCACGATGCTGTACTGACTCAACTGGATTCTGAAGACTGGCTGGGTACTTCATAACCCCAGAGTGCCATTTCAGTTTTAAAGTCAAAACTCAGTGGCTTTCTTTGAAGTCTTGTGGAGAAAACAAGCCCCAGAACAGGAGTCTACAACCTTCACAACTTTAAGATTTGTGGACTTCAGCTCCCAGAATTCCTCAGCCAGCATAGCTGGCTGAGGAATTCTGGAAGCTGAAGTCCACCAGTCTTAAAGTTGTCAAGGCTGCAGACCCTTGCCCTAGAAGACATCTTGAAGACTTCTCACTCACCACCATTCATGATTGATGTGGCCATCATGAAAGACATCAAGAAATGGGATCTAATAGAACAGGACTATTTCAGCTTTTGGGGGGTTGGGTGAGTGCCTGCAGATTTTTGCAAACACGTTGTGGGCAGTCACACAAAATGGTTACCACAGTAAATGCAACCGATTCCCTCTATCGATTTATCAAAATGTTCCCTTTTGTCATCTAGATCTCTTTTACCCAGGATTCTGCCCATAACCCCAGATTCTCTTGATCTCTTTTTCTGGCCCAAGGGAGCCCTGAGCTGCAGCTAGCTACCATTTCTATTTTCCGTGAAAGTTTATGAGTCCTGATTAAAGCCCACAGGTACTCTTGGAAATAAAAGGGATGCCACAGACTGTCCCCCTGTTTTTGAGCACCCCACCATTCCATTTTCTTCTTCTTGTTGTTGTTAAAAATGTGCTTTTTTCCAATGTACAGTGGTGGGATTCAGCCAGTTCGCACCACTTCGGCAGAACCGGTAGTTAATTTTTTGTTGACCAGGCCCAGAATGGACTTCCGGAAATGGCATCCATACAGAGAACCGGTTGTTCACCTATCTGAATCCCTCCACTGCTTCCAAGGATCAAGAGACATGGGAGTAACATATA
Organism: Protobothrops mucrosquamatus; assembly: GCF_001527695.2. Taxonomy (NCBI): domain Eukaryota; kingdom Metazoa; phylum Chordata; class Lepidosauria; order Squamata; family Viperidae; genus Protobothrops; species Protobothrops mucrosquamatus. The sequence continues at coordinate 435,114 of NW_015386672.1, read as the reverse complement.
CAGAATAAAAAAATGTATCCATGGCGCCCCATTTTATAACTTCCTTCTCAAAGCAGACTTCTTGACAATCGAGTTGTTTGACCAGGGCTGTTTTCAGCCATTTAACAACCTCACAGATTTCAAAGTCAGGATTGCTTACCATATCTTCAGTTACTTGAATATCAACATTCTTGTGCTACAGAAATACAAAAACACCAATGGTTCAGAAATACATAGAACAACGTCGGAAGAACTTAGGTAGATGTTCTGACTCTACCTAAAACTACACTTCCATGGAATTAGTACAGCTCTTGGAACCCCTAACCGAACAACAGCAACACCAGAAACCCAAAGAGCAAGCAGGTTCTGATTCTTATTTGAAAAGGACTCTTATCACCTTGGCTCATTTTATTAAAAATTACTAAATGTGAATAGACATTCTAGAGGGGAGAAGTATTCTGTCAGAAGAAAATGACAGGATGCTTCTATCTGGCATCACCAGATATAAATTTTAAGAAGAAAGAAAATCCAGAATTAAGGTTAATTCTCAGGGAGAGCCCCATAGACAACTGAGCTGTTTTAGGCACTTTTAACACAATTAGAGAGAGATAAGCTCATTCTCCAGCCATATCTGTGTTGTAGTACACAACATAGATGATCACTGAGAGCAGATTATATGGTTTAAATGTTGGGTTAAGAATCAAGATGGTTTAGCAATAAGGTGCCTTGAGGACATTAGTGATATTTCTTCAGTTAAATGGAAAACTTTTACAGCTGCTAATCATTTGGACCTGTTTAAAAAAAAAAGTGATTTTTACCATAGATTTCTCTGGTAATTTATCTTGCACAGGCAGCTGGCTGAGTCCCGTGTCCTTGACAAATCCTGAACCTGGGAGAGCAATTGTATGGAGATGTTCGGTCTCCTTCTGCCAGGAATCCTTAGGCAATCGGTAAATCTCCAGCCAAGATTCAGAGCTGCCTTTATTGAGAAATCAGAAGAAAGCACATTAAGCAATCAAGAAGGAGAAGAAAGGTCTCACAGTCCTTTAAAATACAGAATGAGTCTTATTATTAACTGTGTCCCATGACAACAAAAACAGATTCACAGATTTTTGCCCCCGCTCACTGTTAATTGTTAATTCTAGGACAGGGGTGTCAAACTCAATTTCATTGAGGGCCGCATCAGCATTGCGGTTGCCCTCGGGGGGGGGGAATGCGGCCAGGGTGGGTGTGACCTACAGGGTGGGCGTGGATGGAGTGGGTGTGGCTTACTGGGTGGGCATGGCCAGCTCTACATCGTTTGTCAAGGGTGACTGTGGGGGCCTGGGCAGGAGTGGGAGGGTCTCTGGCAGAAGGGGGTGGGACCGGGGCAAGCGCCAAGGCATGGTGCATTTCTTCATTCCTCACAAAGGGTGACACCTCCCCAGCATGCACCCAGGGGGCGGGGGCAACGCGGCAGGGGTTGGTTCTTCGTTGTTTCTAGACAGCCTTGTGGAGCTAAGACTGAATGCGTTTCAGCATGGCCACCACAAAATTGTACAGATGGCAACCACAAAATTGTACATTGGCTCCCGGCCAGCCTGGGCCAGGGCCAAGACAACGGGGGCCGTTCCCTCACTGTTTCCAGGATGGCTTTGCGAGCCACATGAAACCACTTCGCGGGCCGCATCCGGCCCCCGGGCCTTGCGTTTGACATGTCTGTTCTAGGACAAGTAAAAGGTGGACAACTTTTACTGGGCAGGAGATGTAAATGTGGTCCAGTTTAGATGGATGACAGGGCCAATTCAAGGAATGAGACAAAGTGGGAGGTATACAAGTTGAGCTGAGATTTTCTATTGTTTTTTCAAAACTCTGCTAAGCTTATTTATGCATTTATTTGTCAAATTCATATAGCTGCCCATCTCACCAAAACCCGGCCAGTGTATAAAATGTTACATGCTGATACAAAAGTTATTTTATGTTTTCCACTTTAAAATGACCCGAGACTTAATTCTGCAGTTGGAAGGGGCTCAGACTGCAAAAAGGAAAAAGATTTTAGAGGCTGCAAGTTGTCCCCTGCTGTTCAAGCAGCTCACAGGAGTTTTAGAAAATTTCTAATGGAAATTCCTTAAACTTTTGAGTATATATAAAAGGGAAGTCAGTTGCAGAACTGCTTGGGCCTGATTTGCAAAGTGAAAAAAAAAAAGAAGTCAGACATACATTCAAAAGTATTCACTGTCTCCAAACTTGAAATATTAAATACTGTTCAGAAAGTTTCTGTGTTAATAATGCAGCTTGGATTTCAGCACAACTATTCTAACAAGATAATGGCAGGTTATGCTGCAAATCAGGTTTTAGAGAAAGAAAAAAACAAGCTGACCTCTTTATGATGCAAATTACTGTTGTTTGTGTATACGAATTATAAACATATCTAAATGTATTTCGCATCTCCATATAAAAACAAAATATCAAAATCATGCCAAGGTTATGAAATCTATGACTAGGTAGATTAAAAAAATAATAATGGTGTGCCTCCAGGGATTTGGACTTCAAACAAATTTAATCCTTAGTAAAATGTCTATGGAGATTCTCGGATGTCGAGGTCACAGTTATCCCAAAGGTGCTTTTTCATGAGGCAACTGGACTTCCTTTTTTTTTTTTTTTTTTT
>NW_015386672.1:416805-432312 GCF_001527695.2 Protobothrops mucrosquamatus | reverse complement strand
TAGAACTAAGGAGAAACTTCCTGACAGTTAGAACAATTAACCAGTGGAACAACCTGCCTCCAGAAGCGGTGAATGCTCCAACACTGGAAGTTTTTAAGAAGAGACTGGACAGCCATTTGTCCAAAATGGTGTAGGGTTTCCTGCCTGAGCAGGGGGTTGGACTAGATGACCTCCAAGGTCCCTTCCAACTTTATTATTACTATTACTATTATTATTATTATTATTATTATTATTATTATTATTATTATTATTATTATTATTTTATATCAAAACCACCCAACTATGGATCTGGACCTCAAGCACATCAGAAGGTTAAGAGAGGCTGAGACTTGCCTTGTAGCAGGAATCCTGCGTAGTCACTCTCCTGAGAAAGCTCCAGTGCCACGCAGATGTTTCGTTTGCTGATATCTTCCTGACAAACAGGAGAATACGAAATATGAGATCAAGCTAGGCCTGTTCAACCAGGATAGCAAGGAGTCCAAAACTGCACATTTCTGCTGCAGAACGGCACAGCTCCCTGAGATATTTGGCAGAAGAGCAAAATACTTTATTGGAGAAGGTCTGAGGGGGACAAGAATTCAGCCCAGCACAGATAATCCTCGACTTAATAACCACAATTGAGCCCAAAATTTCTGTTGCCAAAATTGTTAATTTTGCCCCATTTTTACAACCTTTTACAACCGGGACACTGCCGCCGTCATAAATAGATGATTGCCAAGCGTCCAAATTCATGTGACCATGGGACGCTGCAATGGTCATAAGTGTGAAAAAGGGTCATAAGTCACTTTTTTCAGTGATGTATCTTTGAACGTTCCTTAAATGAACTGTTGTAAATTGAGGACTACCTGTACTTTTTTTTTGCACAGTGGTCAACCAGATGTCTCGTTAAAGTGGCCTCAAAAGACATATGTGCAGTAATATCCTCCCAACTAATAAAGAAAAAAGGAAAGTCTTCTTCAAATTGAACTGTCCATGCAGTATTCTTGACACAGCCTTCTCCTAGATATTTTTTTTCCTTCTAAATCTACGTCTATAGCCCTGGAGATCTTCCCTTTAAGTACTAACCAGACCCGATTCTGCTTAGATTTTAAACTCTGACAATAGTTCAATTAATAACAAAACATTTTTAAGATTATAGGAATCGCACAATAGATTTTAATAACTGGGATGTTCAAAAAGACAACTGAAAATTGACAGGTAGATAGATATAAGCACTAGCAGTTAATATGAGACAAACTCACCACTTCATTTATGGATCTTATATGCAAGAGGTTTTCCCTGACAAAACAAAAAAGACGTGCAAAACCTGGAAAACAAAACAAGAATGATTCTAGGGGAGGGCAATTTTTCCTTCATGTTCATTAGCATACACCTAGATGGTGCCTTTATTTATTAACTATATTTTGATTGGCTGAGAATGCTAATTCTCATAAATGAAAATCATTTCTTCTGTTTGAAGTTTATTCTCCATGGCTACTAAATAGGAAAAACTTAAAACTGATCTTACAAGACTTCATTGAATAACAATAAATTGTGAAACCAATCAGCAAATTAACTGTTCATTCTTAATGAATATAGATGTATAGCTGCCTACCCATCTCATCCACTGTTCCAAGGAGATGGGAGACACCACCAAGGACTGACAGCTGAATGGAGCAAATTTCAAGTTTGGTTGCCTCCCAAGTAGACAAGTTTTCACAGGAGGTTGAGCTGAAGACAGAAATCCCAGTGGAGTGCCCCATAAAGATGTACCCTTCAGAAGCTGACAGGCAGTTTACTCTCCCTGATACCTGGGAAGATTTAAAAGAAGAGAACATGTTTACCTCATAAACGTGAACATACTGTACAATATGGATGTCATAATAATTCCAATCCCTCTATACTACAATGTCTTTATATGGAGGATATATATATATATATACTTCATCTGGCTTTTAACTGGTTCCATGCTTTAACTTCTCTGGCTCATTAAAAATATTTAATAAACCTGTGCTAATTTTAATGGTTTTGATGGAATTATAACTAAGGGGTCTCTGTGGCAAAGGGGTGATCTAGAAATATTTAGATTTATGTCTTGGTGGTAACGTCCAATTCATATCTCCCTGAAATTATACCAGAGTTAAGCCAAAAGAAAACCAATTTGGTTGTCCAAGAGGATGACGCTGTAGAAGAAAAATAATATGGTGCCAAGGTCACATATCAAGGTTTCCTTGGACTCTTTATCTGAAAGAGCCTTAGATTACCATGAATTTATTTGTAGGGTGACAGAGTAAGGGTGTGAAACTTTGCTGCTTCGTCTCCTGTAACGGGCGCCTTTCCTCAATTCGTTCCCAGGCTCTTTCAAACAAGTCTTTCAATATTTTATTGATCATGCAGAAAGGCTGAGGCAAGGAGTCTAAGAGTTCGTCAGGGTCATTCTGGAAGAAATTTTCTTCTTCATCTTTTTTAATCCAGTCTTTTTCAGTGGGTGCAGGAATGTCCAAGTGCTGCTTCCGAAGATAAAAAGGCATCTTCTCTTCGGCTCAGCTGAGTTCTGCAATAAAATTCAATCCAATTACCAATCAGCTGCCCTAAAGGGAGGGTGGGGTTCGGTTTTGAAAGAGAGAGAAGCAAAGATCACTCTCAAGCTTTCTTTTTTTAACCCCCACCTTTCTTTTTCATAAATAACTCAAAGCACCAAATATACCTAACACTCTTTTCTCCTCCTATTTTCCCCCCCATAACAACAGTCCTGTGAGGTGGGTTGGGCTGAGACAGAACGACTGGCCCAAAGTCACCCAGCTGGCTTTCATACCTAAGGTGGGACTAGAACTCACAATGTCCTGGTTTCTAGCCAGGTGCCTCAACTGTTGCACCAAACTGGCCCTGTATGCAACCCATGTATTGCTTTGCTGCAATCCTACACACACACCCTTGCCAGCTCTCAATGTAACATGACACTGTTTTGCAATACTTAGGGAAACTTTGTTTTTTTTCTTTTAAAGGACTTTTTTGCACACAGCCCAAAGTCCCCTAGTTTGAGCTGGGCAGACCCACAAACAAAACAGAAACAAAACAGCAAAGCACAAGCAAAACACAAACCCAAACACAAGCAAAACAGAAACAAAACACAAACGAACAAAAAACAAAACAAGATTTCCAAGGCATCACAGAAGCTCAATCTTGCGGTTGGCAAAAGGCTCCCCTCCTCTAAGTAAACCACCTGGGGGGGGGCTTTTAGAGGCGTTGAACTGCAACTCCACACACACACACACACACACACACACCCCTCAGCTGGGGATGATGGGTGCTGCAGTCCCCTGGTTGGGAAAAGCTCCGTTAAAAACAAAGAAAAATGATTCCCGCAGGCAGAACAGCCCTCAAATCGAAGCTCCTGGAGGGGAAAGAAAAAAAAAAAAGCCTTTTCGTGGCTTCCCCCTAATTCTGCACACACCTGTCCGCCCCCCCCCCCATGAGCGCACACCTGTCTCCGGAAGTTGACCCGTTGCTGTGGCAACCCCGGGCGGAAGGAAGAAGGGAAGGACGGGAAATGGAGTCCAGGGCATGGAAGGCCGGGGCGTGGCCACCGTTCGGCCCCGCCCCCTCCCTGCCCTCTCTCTCCCCCCCCCCTCCCCGGAGAAACAGCTGATTCCTGCCCGGAGTTCGGAGCGGTCCGGCGGTGGCTGCAGGTGGCATGGAGGCTTTTGTGCACTTCACCAACCAGACGCAGGGTCGGGAGCGCCTCTTTCGGTGAGGGGGGCGGAGAAGAGGGGGTGGCGGGGCCCCCCTCTTTTGCAGGGAGCGTGCAGAGCCCCCCCCCCACGCAGCCCGTCGGGTTGGGTTCCCACGACCCTCCCCGTTGCAATTCCTAGTTGAGATAGATCATAGAAGCTTTGGGTTGGAAGGGACTTTGGAGATCTTCTAGTCCAACCCCCCTGCTTGAGCAGGAGACCCTGTACCCTTCCAGACAAATAGCTGTCCGGTCTCGTTTTTGAAAGCCTCCAGTGATGGAGCACCCACAACTTCTTTAATGAAGAGAAGGACGAGGGGGGAACAGGAGAGCAGGGTTGCAATATCTCAGGGGCTGCCCCAAAGAAGAGGGAGTCAAGCTATTCTCCAAAGCGCCTGAAGGCAGGACAAGAGGCGACGGATGGAAACTAATCAAGGAAAGAAGCAACCTAGCACTTCCTGATGCTGAGAACAATGAATCAGTGGAACAACCTGCCTCCAGAAGTTGTGAATGCTCCAACACTGGAAGTTTTTAAGAAGAGATTGGACAACCATTTGTCTGAAATGCGATAGGGTTTCCTGCCTGAGCAGGGGGTTGGACTCGATGACCTCCAAGGTCCCTTCCAGCTATTCTGTTCTGTTCTATTCCTGAAGCAAGCCGTTCCACTGATTCATTGTTCTCACTGCTAGGAAATTTCTCCTTAGTTGGATCTCTCCTTAACCGGCTTCCACCCAGTACTTTTTGTCTTGACCTCAAGTGCTTTGGGCTGGTCAAGCTTATTAGATTCCTCAATGCCTTCACTGGAAAAGTTGCTAGAAGTTCAGAGAGATATTCAGCAGTGCCTTGAAAGTAGCCTGGATTGAGCCGTGTAGCACAGTCAAACTTCAGTAAATTATGTCACAAGATGCTTTATGATCATTTTTACCATAAAACGTCTTAGACATTTTGGCAAATTTTAAGTCCACAGGACTCGTGGGTTCTGGATTTTAGTCTAAAGCCAAAGGAAAACTGACCAATCAGGCGTAACACAGAGTATTCCTGCACCCCCTTGGGCTTCATCAGACTTGTGTGAATATAGGATACAGATATCTTTGCACAACGTGGTCATCTGGTTACTGAACAACCTGTTCCCTGGTGTTGTGTAAGACATTGGTTCACACAATGACTGAGTTTGCACAACATGTTAAGGCTCAACATTAATCAAGGTTGGCAGTTGTGTGATGGCAATCGCAGATCTGATAACTTGAAGGAGTGTTAGGAATACTTGCATTGAGGCTTGCTTCAAGAGAGGCATCAGTAGATCTGATTCCCTTAATTTATATTTGACATATTTCTTCATAGCTCTTCACTCCTACTTCTCAGTGATTTGCAAACACAGCTCCACTCCCACACGGAAATTACACAAGGTATAAATACTGCAAAGAATGCAATGTCAGCAATGAAAGAGAGTGGAGAATTGCTGAGATTTAACAGGTGCTGGCGGGGTCAAAGTTGCCTTCTCTTGTGGATTGTAAAGGTAAAGGACAATGAGTTCCTTTTAACTCCACTAGACAACTACAGGGGGTTGTGCTCATCTCCATTTCAAGGCCATTGAGCCGGTGCTGTCCGAAGACATTTCCGTGGTCATGTGGCCAGCATGACATCACAGAGCGCTGTTATTTTGTGGATTGTACACGAAAACATAAACTAGTTCCCCAGACAGGCAAAAATTCCCAAACCTGGTATATTTACCTGCTGTCCTCCGAATGTGTTGCGACCACAGTTCCCTGGATTCCCAGCCATGGAAGCTTTTAGACAGAGTGGTGGAAGATTGAAGATGTCCCACAAACCTGATGGAAATCAGATTACGAAGTGGAAAGGGATCCTTGCATCATCCCACAAGATATCAATAAGAAAATGTAAAAAAATATATATAAATAAACCTGGTAGGAGAAACAGGCTTGCCCGATAATTTCGCAGGGGAAGGTTTTTGAGCGAAACAAATCATGTGTGGGAATGATGATCTTGCTGCTTTATGTAGGTGTGAGAATCACACAGACCACGTGTACCTCTGCCTAATAATTTTCCCCCATCTCTTTCCTCCAGGCCTGTTGAGAGAGGTAGAAAAAAATAACCATGCCAAAGAGTTGGCAATGCAGGTTTTAATCACCGTTGTCTGCTTTGTGTTATTATTAGCCGGTGTTATGTAAACTTCTTTCAGCATTGCAGGCTGCTTTTAAAATTGACGTTGAGCCAAGCGATTGTTATTTGTTTGGCAGCTTCACAACCCACCTCACTTTCGTATCCTCAAGGTAAAGTGGGTAGCAATCTCTCCTCCAGTTTTGTCTTTGCAATAGCACACAACCATCTGTGCAATAAATTGGACTCAAAGTTGGCTCTAGGCTCAGCGTGATCAGTTCTCCCACAGCTGTAGATGGAACCAAACCTCAGTCTCAAAGGTCCTGCTTCAATCGTTTGCCAGTTATACCAAGCTACTGCTTAATGTATAACGCCAGAAAAGGTGGTGTGGAGCCCCCAGGTTCAGTTTCATGGATGTTCAGGTAGGAGCAAAAAAGGAAAAAAAATAAATAAATAGTATTATGACCTGTCATGATGGATACTCCACAGACGCAAGAAATTGGCTGTTTGTTTTATTCATTCCGTTCAATTCCATTACGATGCCTTTTGGGCAGGATTCAAAGTGTTATCCCATTGTGCGTTACAGCTGCTTCACAAAAATTGTAAATGGTTCTGGTGGACATGCCCTAAAGCAAAAATTTTTTGACTTAAAATACATTTATGGTTGGAGAAGATGACTAAAAAAACGAAATAGACTTTAAACCAGAATTATTTCTGTTAGGAATAATAAGAGCCAACTATGAGAAAGAGTGTAGATATCTAATACTACATATATTAACGGCAGCAAGAATTGTATTTGCCCAACATTGGAAAAATGAAAACTTACCAACTGAAGAAGTACTAATTAAGAAAATTCTAGAGTGTGCAGAAATGGATAGATTGACTTTAAAGATTAAAGAGAAAGAAGATTCAGTGTATTTTAGAACACGGGATAATTTCTATCAATGGCTAGAAAAACGAGTCAGAGAGAAAGGAATGTGATATGTAAGTTTGAATATATATTAGTAAGAAGAAGGGTATTGAGTGATTAATTAACATATTGATTATGATAATTAACTATATCTATTATTGTTAGTTGAATACATGTACCCAGACATTATGCTGTTTGCTAAATATTGGAAATGTTACTTGGAAAAACCCCAATCCTAATCCCAACCCCACCCTATCCCTAACCCTATAAAAACTAATAAAATCTATATATATATATATATATATATATATATAAAGAATTGTAAATGGTCTTCCGATAACCAGCAGTGAGAAGAGGTTTGGAAGGAGACAGCCATTTTTATTTTTTTTGCCAGCAAATGCTTTTGGAAATAAACATGTTTTTCCAGGATAATTTAATATAATAGATTCTTACGCACCACTTGCAACATCTCCTCTGATTGAGCAACTTTACCTTGTGCAAAACTATATATTAGAAAACTTGCCTTACAGCTAAACAGCCCTCTAGCATCTTCTGCACGGGTCCCTCCCCGTGCGCATAGTATCTCTCTCTATATATATGTATGCATGTATATATCTCCCTCGGTTTCGTTGTGGGAAGACCCAGCCCGCTTTGCTTGTGATGTGTGACCAGCGATACGCCTCTCTTTCCTTCCCTCTCCAGAGCAACTCAGTATTCATGCATGCTGCTTAGTTATATTCTAGAGCGTAAGACTCACCGAGAGAAAGTGGTTATGAAGCTCAGACTTCTGGAAGCGAGCATGAGCTCAGGACGCAAGAGTGAGTATCTTAGTTTTAGATACTGTGTATGTTGAAGAAAGAAAAGGGGAAAAAGCGGATTGCTGACAGTCCCAAAGTAAGGGGTAGGTAGATGGGGTAGAACAGTGATGGCGAACCTTTTAGAGACCGAGTGCCCAAACTGCAACCCAAAACCCACTTATGCATCGTCGGGTGCCGGGTGGGTGTGGCCCATTGGGTGGGTGTGGCCTATTAGGTGGGCATGGCTGTGGTGGTAACGGCAGACTGGGTGGGACTAAAAAGTTCAATCAATCAATTCCAACTTTGCAAGATCTTTTTTTCCCCACAAGAAGTTGAAATTGACTGATTGATTGAACCTTTTTTTTTTTGCACACGGCGGCGGAGGTCTAAAGCGAAAAGGTTTTATAAAACCCAGCTGAAGGCCTAGGACTGGGGCGACGGCGCGCGTGCCCACAGAGAGGGCTCTGAGTGCCGCCTCTGGCACCCGTGCCATGGGTTCGCCACCACTGGGGTAGAAAGAACAGTCACCTTTTTAAAAAGAAAAAAGAAAAGTAACACCTCAATACTGTGTACCAGAATTGGGTTACAGACTAGGAATCTTGCTATGCTGCCCTTGAGAGCCAGTTTGGTGTAATGGCATGAGGCTAGAAACTGGGAGATTGGGACTTCTAGTTCTGCTTTAAGCACAAAACCAGGTGGGTGACCTTGGGCCAGTCACTTTCTCTTAGCCTTTGGAGGGAGGCAATGGCAAACCGCTTTTTTTAAAAAAAAAAACCTTGCCAAGAAAACTTCAGGGGCTTGTCCAGACAGTCTGTGATAATTGAACACATGAGTGGACAGGAAAAGTAAACCTGTCCTTCATTTATTGATCAAAATAGCCTCGCCCTTGTTGAGACCATGGGAAGGGGTAAGCTTTTAAGCATCTCATCTGCTTCCATCGTGTACTGCTTCATTAATGCTGAGGCACAGTGACTCGGGTTGACATTCACAACTCTCCTTACTTAGGAGTAAGTCCCAGAAAAGAAAATATTGAATAATGCCTAGGATTACACTCTGATTTTTGTCATTTGTAAAGGATTTTGGCTTTATGGACAGTTCCTGATGGGAATTTAACGGCGAGGGTTTCTTACTGGTTGCAGTAGTAGATGGATGATTCATTGGGTGTACTTCAACCTTGCTCAACTTTGATGCCTTCCAAAGTATTATAGCTCCTATGATCCCTTTGATCCCTCCTATGATCCAGGTTTGCCTGGAATTACCTAATAGATCCAGATTTGTCCACTGCGGGAATATTGCAATCAAAGCTCTTTAAATAGGTGTGTGCTCAGAGGCTTAAATTCTATATTTTTGTGCTTTCCTGAGCCAAGAGATCTTTGGGCTGTTCTCTTGATGACCTTGAGGCCTTGAGTCTCCAAGCGTTACGACTTTCTCTAACTTGGGAACTGCTGATTCCTACTTGCTGATCTTCATTCCTTGTGCCTGCATGGGAAAGCCTGGCCTGCTTTTGAATCAAAATTCCTCAGTTAGTTTACCATGTCGTGATTATTGCATTTACATGACCTGGATTGTTTGTGTCCTAATGTAGCTTTCATCAATTTGCATGTATGAATTTGCATGAGGAATGTGCTGTTACTGTTCTTTTTGGTCTGGGGTGAGAATAGCCTGTTTGACTGGCCTGATCCTTTCCCAGTTCCCACCTTTGCTGTTGTACAATGGTGTGTTTGTATTGTTAAGTGCAGCAGCCTTTTCTTTTCCATTTAAAATAATCCACACTTGTTGACATTTAACCAGGAGACAGGGAGCTGTGTGTTTTTTGGCTTTGACATGACAAATGTCCTCATTTGTGCTTGGGGGGCTTGATATCTGTCCCCCAGCCTTTCTTTTAAAGATGGAACTTGATTGTAGGAATGGTACGGGATCCCATCATTGCAGCTTGGTTCAAAACATTCAAAGAGTTAAATGTCTATGGAGATTCTCAGTCATCCAAGTCATAGTTGTCCCAAAGATGCTTTTTCATGAAGCAACTGGACTTTCTTGTTTTTCTTTGAAGACATTTCGCTTCTCATCCAAGACGTTTTTTCAGAGAGAGAGAGAGAGAGATGGATAATGATATTGATAGATGATAGATAGATAGATAGATAGATGATATAGATGAGAGAGAGAGAGATGGATAATGATATTGATAGATGATAGATAGATAACTAGATAGCTAGATAGCTAGATAGCTAGATAGCTAGATAGCTAGATAGCTAGATAGATAGATAGATAGATAGATAGATAGATAGATAGATAGATAGATAGATAGATAGATAATTGTATAGATAGATAATTGTATGTATGTACTTAGATAATTGTATGTAGATAGATAGATAGACAGACAGACAGACAGACAGACAGACAGACAGATGATGGATGGATGATAGATAGATAGATAGATAGATAGATAGATAGATAGATAGATAGATAGATAGATAGATAGATAGATAGATAGATAGATAGATGATATAGATGAGAGAGAGATGGATAATGATATTGATAGATGATATATACTATAGCTATATAGCTAGATGGATGGATGGATGGATGGATGGATGGATGGATGGATGGATGGATGGATGGATGGATGCATGCATGCATGCATGCATGCATGGATGGGTGGATAGATGGATGGGTAGATAGATAGATAGATAGATAGATAGATAGATAGATAGATAGATAGATAGATAGATAGATAGGGATGGATGGATGGATGGATGGATGGATGGATGGATGGATGGATGGATGACGGATGGTTGGAGAGAGGGAGAGAGGGAGAGAGAGAGAGAGAGAGAGAGAGAGAGAGAGAGAGAGAGAGAGAGAGAGAGAGAGAGAGAGAGAGAGAGAGAGAGAGATTACAGAAGATCACCCTTGATGAAATCTGGGAGTAGCCATCAATGATCTGGAGTGTTTTAGTAGTAGCTTTCCAGAACTGGAACTCAACCCTGGACCCTAAGTTCATTATCTTCTTGGGCAAAGCCATTTTTATTCTCCCCCATTATTCTTCTACCTTGAATTGCGTCATTGCCCAAAGCTGATGGAGTACGTGGCTGCACGTGATGTATCAGTGGCGCCGTCAGACTCCAGGCCTATTTCCACCACCCTGTTTCAGCTCTGGTTTCTCTTGCAGTGTTTAGGCTTGGCAATATCGTGCATGCCATCGTGGCAGCCCATCAAGCTTCTCTGTTGCCCTACGCCATTCCTCGCTTCTTCCTGACTGCCTCCAACATGAACCGGGTTATGTACTTTGCCTGTGATACCGTCTTGTGGGTGAAGAGCGTTGGGCTCCTCTCGGAGATCAATGAGAAGAAGTGGCGCAAATGGGCGACCAAGTGCTACTACTATTCCCTGGTGATAAACCTGGTCAAGGATTTTTATGAGCTCTGCTGGCGCATGAAGCAGACCACCTGCAGCCAGAAGCCCCAAAAGACCTCGGCAGCCGGTTGGCGGAAATTCCAGAAGATGGCTTTCCTGACCAACGGTGAGCTACAGACTCTTCTCCTGCTTGCCTTCCTCACGTTAAAGAACTACCCACCCCTCTTGCTGGATACGGTGAAGAACCTTTGTGATATCTTTAGTCCGTTGGACCGACTGGGCATCTACAAGACCAACCCTGGAGTTATAGGGCTGTGTGGTGTCATCTCCTCCCTGGTGGGAATCCTTACTGTGATGAGGCCACACCTACGGTTGAAGCATTGACTTGGAGCCTGTTTCACCCCTGGTGCATATTGGCCTCCACCTCTTGGATGATGGAGTTTTGTCCTCCCTACCCCTAGTTGAATTCTTTCTTCTCCTTTTCCTTGGGCTGTCATATTGGGCAGCCCAAATGACCTGGATTAAGTTGGGAGAGGGATAAAGGGCCCTTGACCGAAGACCTTTTTCCAGCTACGCAACGAAACAAGCAAAACTGTCCCTACTCGACATGTGTCGGTCTCAAACCTTGGTGAGGAGCCAGTCAAGTCTTTCGTTCTGAGAACAGCGGATTTGAAGTTAATTTGAAAGAGAATTGCCTTTTAGATTACGTATTTCTCCCCCAGCCCCCAGCATCCCAGCACTGCTTTTTTAAAGGTTTATTGCTGTTATTAGGGATGAATTCCAGAGCTTAACAAACCCTCTTTAACCAGAAACAGTACATGTTTACAGGCCCCCAAACTGCTGTCTCTAGCTAACATTTAGCTATTCTTGTTTCTGGCAGACTGTGAAGTTTTTTTTAACGATTTTGTTTTTTAATGTCACGCTAATTCTTTCGCCTGTGGAATGACGATGAGCATTTATTCGTCACGAACACATTGGATCCCCTGAAAGAAGGTTATACACAGAGTATGGAGCATTGTTTTCAGGTGCTAAATGTGCAGCGGAAGTGAGGGAGAAAGTTTATACTTCATGGTTGTACTTAATCTGTACATTGCTAGAAATGAGACAGTTTGCTTTTCTTGGGGGGGGGGGGAATGGGATTCAGGAACAGTATTGTGCCTTTTTCTTCAGTATTCTGATTCTCTCCGAAATAAGTGCAATTGTATTTCCGTTTTGGCTGAGAAAAAAATGTAAATAAAAGAATATCTAAACCTTTCCCTTTGGAAACGAGTCCCCTGCTAGTTTATGGTGCATAGCAAGACGTATACGGGTGGTCCTCAATTTACAACAGTTCCTTTAGTGACGGTTCAAAGTTACAACGGCACCGAAAAAAAGGGACTTACGGCCATTTTTCAGAGTTATGACCTTTGCAGCATGCCCACGACTGTGTGTATCAAAATTCAGACGCTTGGCAACTGGTTCGTACTTACGACCATTGCAGTGTCCCAGGGTCGTGGGGTCTCCTTCTGACAAGCAAAGTCTGATCTTTTAATAATAACAATAATAATAAAGTTGGAAGGGACCCTGGAGGTCATCTAGTCCAACCCCCTACTCAGGCAGGAAACCCCATACCATTTCAGACAAATGGCTGTCCAGTCTCTTCTTAAAAACTTCCAGTGTTGGCGCATTCACCGCTTCTGGAGGCAGGTTGTTCCACTGGTGAATTGTTCTAACTGTCAGGAAGTTTCTCCTTAGTTCTAAGTTGCTTCTCTCCTTGATCAGTTTCCATCTGTTGCTTCTTGTCCTGCCTCCAGGCGCGTTGGAAAATAGCTTGACTCCCTCTTCTTTGTGGCAGCCGTTGAGTCAATGGGGAAGCCAGATCCACTGAACAACCGGGTTAGTAACTTAGCAACGGCAGGGATCCGCTTAACAACGGTGGTCAGCAAGGTCGTAAAATGGAGCAAAACTCACCTCACAAATGTCTCACTTAAAACAACAGAAATGTTGGGCTGAATTGTGGTTGTAAGTCGAGGATTACCTGTAGTTGATTAAGGGCCCCATTGGTAAAACCATATGGAGAGTTGCTTAGCCATATTTTATCCACTTTGGCTATCCAGTAGCTTGTTGGGGAAGGTAATTTTAGTTGTCTTCTGTGCAGGCTTTCAATACTTTTTTAAAGAGTACAAGGCAACTGTATACTTTTTTAAAGAATGCAATACCAAATGGTACAGGGTAAAAACTAAACTGTAAAAAGCCACCTAGAGTAGCCCCACAGCAAGATGGGCGGCCAATAAATTTAACGAATAAGATAATAATAGCAATTGCATTTAGACTTATATACCGCTTCACAGTGCTTTACAGCCCTCTCTAAGCGCTTTACAGAGTCAGCATATTTGCCCCCAACAATCTGGGTCCTCATTTTACCGACCTCAGAAGGATGGAAGGCTGAGTCAACCTTGAACCCTGTCAGGATCGAACTGTCAAACTGCAGGCAGCCGGCAGGCAGCAGAAGTAGCCTGCAGTACTGTATTCTAACCATTGCACTACCACGGCTCGTAAAATAAATGAAAGGCTGCACACACACCCATCCACAAAGAAGACAATCTGATACAAAATCAATGTGATCTGAAGAGAAGAGAATAGTTTCATATAGGAAAGTTTGATTTAATTCAACTCCGGCACTTTTTTGATATGGGAGTCATTGGTTTTTCCTAATGCTCTTTCTGGAGAAGCCTGGTGTCATTCCACTGGATTTTATGGGCCCTGAAGTTGTATGATCGAAGTGTGTGAGAAACTAAGAGTGCATTAGCAAATGAGAGCGTAAGCAAAAAGAACTGGAGGTGGAATTTAAATGAAGTTTCTACTTGTTCTACCAACACCTTCATTTCCATGTCCTAAGATGCCGGTTAAATTTCTCTGTATACTTTGTGTATATAGACTATATATACTCTTATATATAGAGTATATACTTTGTCTTCAATGGTGAAGTGCAGTTGTCTCCTTTAATGTCCCCTAAGATGAATTTGTCTTCTGGATTTATTATTATTATTTTTTAAAATGCATTCAGTCCTCTCTCGGCCAACTGTATAGTTGTTGCCAAATATTTCATTTTGGGATGGCTCTGTTGCCCTTTGTGCTTCAGTGCCTCTTTGCCAGGCTTAAGGGAAGAATTTTCTAGTTTACATAATCTCTTTTGCTTTTTTGCCTACATCACGGAGTAACGAATTAGGGTGAAAAGCATTAAACCTGCAAAGGAGGAGGTGGTGGATTTCATGAGTCAAAAGAAGCAGGTATTAGATGAAATGGTGGGGCGAGGATGAGCTGATCCATCTTTCCCTATCTCTGCAACAACAACAAAAAATGTTATTTTAGCATGAACAACATATTGAAAACTGTGGGATTCACGGAAGGATTTTTCATAGTTATAAAGGAGTCGCTGGCAATGTCTGAGTATAGATGTCCCAGACATCATCTTCCTTCTTGCAGCTGATTCTCAAAAAAATACTTTTCAATTAAAAATAAATAAATAGGAGGTTTCAATGCCACACAAAAAAACCCACCAAGCTCTGGTATTTGTGCTTATGGGTCCACAAAGGTCTTCCTTATATGATGCATAACATCCAGAAGGATGATAGATGGATGTTTTTTTGACAGACTTTGTCTTAGGAGCAGTTTTCTGAGTGTGTCCATCACACGTACTTTCAAAAGATTTGCCACCAGCCCCAGGACTTTGCCAAAAGAAGAAAATATTTGTAGCTCAAGTCCAGCATAAGTCCAGAAGCTCAGAAGACTAAACCTCTGGTCCGGGCAACTGATCTAGATTGGATCCTGCAACATTATCCTGGGACACGTATATTCGCCTTCATTCGTACAAGAGGTAAGGGACTCAGGGTGGTGTAGCATAAAACATTAAAAGCATAAAAAGCAGTATCTAAAATTTAAAAGAGGGAAGGGAGGTGAAAAAATTAATTGAAAAAGTGGGAGGAGGGCTTTTAGGGGGCTAACCGGCCCCAGGGCTGTGTGCTTTTCTGCACGCCCCAAGCAAGACCGCAGAGCCATCTTTTTACACCTTTACGGAAGGCCAGGAGAAGGGGGGGGGCTCCCTCACCTCCAGGTGTATGCCAAGAATTGCCATGCTAATGTAGAAAATAAAGCCTGTGTATCAGGATGCCTACTTTGACACCTTGGCATCTTAAACAGGCAAGGTTCCTTTTTAAATAGGACTGGTGTGTGTGTGTGTGTGTGTGTGTGTGTGTGTGTGTTAGCAAGGCATTGGCCTAAAAGCACCTAGATTCTCCACCCCATCCCCCCAAAAATGTTGGGTTACTGTAGGTACTTTCCAAAGATCCTGAGAGATGTCAGTTTTCACATTTTGTTATGTTGCCTGGACAATTCTTTCCATAATTTGGAGTTGCCCTTGGCTGGTATTTCAGACGTCTGTTTGAGTTTCAGGGGGCCCGAGGGAGCCATCTTTCTTAATCCCCGAAGAAGCTTGGCAGAATTATTCAGCTGGAAGGTGGGGCTTCAGAGCATTACAGTCTGGGGCACGAGTTTCTTCTTTCACAGTCGAGACTGGTCCCGTTGGAACCTTGTTGAAGACTTCTGCAGCCTGTGAGTAGCTTTCCTGTGCAACTGACACCATC
>NW_015386672.1:348557-414563 GCF_001527695.2 Protobothrops mucrosquamatus | reverse complement strand
CAGTGTGTTACAGAGAGTTCTGCAGTTCCCTGTGGTGAATTCAGCCCTCACCAATCTCCAGAAGACGTATGCCAGTGCCAAAGAGATTCACCCCTTGATGGCATCAGTGTGTGCCACTTGTGAGCGGGCCCTCCAGAATGCCAGTTCCTTGGCTCTGTGGAGTGTGAAGCCTGTGATGCACAAGCTGGAGCCTCAACGTAAGTGTTGTACAAGCTTCATTTTGGAAAGGACCCAAACACCCATTTTAATTTCTCCCAGTGTCAGCTGCTTTAATCTCCAGAGTCCACTCTGTAGTGCCATCGGTTGGTGCCTTGCTGACACATATTCTGGATCTTCTGGGGGAGAATCAAATAATTACAGTCCATTTTTCTGTGACTTGATAAGTGAATAAATATTTAGCATTTTATTTGATTACAATTCTTTGGTACCTTAGTGCCTTTGATTTCCCACCATGGCTAAACTGTTGCTATGTAAGGCACATTGTGGAAAATATAATATTCCATATAATGATGATGATGATGATGATGATGATGATGATGGAAGGGACCTTGGAGGTCATCTAGTCCAACCTCCTGCTCAGGCAGGAAACCCTATACCATTTCAGACAACTGGCTGTCCAATCTCTTCTTAAAGACTTCCAGTGTTGGAACATTCACAACTTCTGGAGGCAAGTTGTTCCACTGATTAATTATTCTAACTGTCAGGAAATTTCTCCTTAGTTCTAGGTTGCTTCTCTCTTTGATTAGTTTCCACCCGTTGCTTCTTGTCCTGCCTTCAGGTGCTTTGGAGAATAGCTTGACTCCCTCTTCTTTGTGGCAGCCCCCCCCCAATATTGGAAGATGCTATCATGTCACCCCTCATCCTTCTCTTCATTAAACTAGACATTCCCAATTCCAGCAACCGTTCCTCATATGTTTTAGCCTCCAGTTCCCTAATCATCTTTGTTCCTCTTCTCTGTACTCTTTCTAGAGTCTCAACATCTTTTTACATCGTAGTGACCAAAACTGGATGCAGTATTTCAAGTGTGGCCTTACCAAGGCATTGTAAAGTGGTATTAACACTTCACGTGATCTTGATTCTATCCCTCTGTTAATGCAGCCTAGCACTTGTTGACTTTTTTGGCAGCTAGTTCCATAAAGTTCTCTTCTTTCCCTGATCCATGCTGTACCTTTACCAGGCCATTCCAAGGTAGTTCAGAGATTTCCCAGAAGTCCCCAGACTGGTAGCATTGAAGTTTCATGACATCTGTCCAGCTGTTTCATGCCATGCCATATCCAGAATACCTTTAACGACTTCCAGTTGCAAACTTTACTTCTGGATAACCATCAAACAACCTCTAGAATGATGTAGTCCAGAAGAGGAATGGAACGTATTAGAATTCTCCAAAATGCTCTATTCTCCAAACTGAAAGTTGCATATAATTACAATATATGATGAGGAATGCACTTTGTAACATGATAGCATGTATTGTAACTCTAGTTTAGTGCACCACTCAAACATAGTCTGTGAATCTTGGTGAAATTTGTGTGAAGATACAGGGGAATCAATTAGTCCAGTGGCTGACCCTCCCTTCTGTTCCAGTACTGTTTTAACATTCTTCTCTCTCTTTTTTTGGTTCAGTTGCGGCAGCCAATGTTTTGGCATGTCAAGGTTTGGAACATTTGGAGAAGAAGATACCTATCCTTCAGAAACCAGTGAAGGAAGTAAGTAAAATAATAATAATAATAATAATAATAATAATAATAATAATAATAATAATAATAANGAAGAAGAAGAAGAAGAAGAAAACTATCTTGCTGAATTAAACCAAGATTGTAACCTGGCTGCACTTATTTTATTCTGGACCCATGTTCCAAGTATACAGTAGCTCTCATCTCAAAAATGACTTAAATGTTGACTTAAATGTTGGTGCCTTAAATGTTGACTTAAATGTTGGTGCATTTCGTGACTTACTGTAAATGTTGGTGCCTGTCTAGAACAGTGGTCTTCAGACTTGGCCCTTTTATGACTTGTGGACTTCAACTGAGGCATTCTGGGAGTTGCAGTTCACAAGTCATAAATGGGCCAAGTTTGAAGATCCCTGGTCTAGAAGCTGCTAAGCTCTCTTCTGGACAGCTCCTTCTTACTATTTACCTGTCTGCTACTTCTACCAGACAGATCCACTGTCTTGCCTGAAAACATAAAATGGTCCATAATAAAGAACTTTCTTCATTATCTCCTCTTCCTCAGGCTACCTCTGATTTGAAGGACACCATTCTAGCTCACCTTCACTACGTGTTATGTTCTGTCATGGACATCCTGGACAAAGTCTTAGGACTGTCTGCTGAAAATAATGAGCAATCCAAGAACAGCCTGAGGGTCAAGACAGAGAATGTGAAGAGGAGTCAAGAGAACCAGGTGGCCAAAACCTCTGCGGTCGGCAAGCTGGAGAAGGTGGTGGATTGGACAACGGAGCCCAATTCAGGTTAATATAGTGCTTGGTTGATCTATTGTAAAAAGAAATCTCATTTTGGAGCTGAAAAACTTCAGCTCTTTAAATTCATATATGCACCCCAGTTTTCTGATTAGCAAGATGTTTCGGGATTGTAGTATTTGCTCCTCAATGGAGATTGAATGGCACTGTTATTTTTATTGATTTCTAAAGAGTCTAGTTGGACATAGGTGGACCTCCATAAATACCTCAAAGTGTTTGCTCCATCCCCTAGTTCTAAGGAGTTTGCCAGCACAGGTTATCTGCCCAATTTGTTCTCCTAATAGACTGTTTCAAGATCCTCTTCTCCTACCTTTTTATTCTTCGTCTTTAAACTGGCCAGACGTTAAACAAATAATGTTTTCAAATAGAGGATTGTCCTACGCAAAGTAGAGGGGGCCTTAGCTGTTCTTGACACAAGAGGATAACGGTGGTGTTCAATTTATTATTACAGCCGAAGGCCAACACATAAATTAAACATTCAAATAAAACAAAACTAAACAGAACCAACACAAGAAGACATAGCAATATATTACCATTCATGATGTAATCAGCCAAGGTCTGCCTAGTTTTACAGACAGTATAAAAAAAACTAGCTAGCGTCAGAAAAACTGAGTCATACTGACCTGTCAATAAAAAATACATTGACTATAGTCTAATGCTGGATAAAAAAAACATGTAATAAAATTGATTATAAAAGATTATGAAAAAGATCTAAAATGTTTATTTATGTTTCTGGCGAATCCCCAGTGCTGCTGCACAGACTCTAACCACCTGCGCCGTGATCACTGCCTGCTCGTCCTTAAGCAGCCACTGGAGATACATACTTTCCGAACGACCAGGATACCTATCAATTATGGGGAGGATATATTAGGATTTCCTAATAGTTTTATAGAAGGAACATCGAAGGAGTATGTGTCCAATGGTCTCCACCTCTCCTGAGCCACAGGAGCAGAGTCTTTCAGCCAATGGTGTCTTTTTAGACTTGCCGTACAGGACGGCCGATGGAAACGCATGGGACTGTGCAAGCAAGAATGCTTTCTACTGATTTACTGACTCCAACTGACTAAGATACCTGGCAGGTGTAACCACGTATCTAATAGAGTCTGGAGCCAGAAACAGCAGAGCTATACTTAAGTGACTGTGGTATTGTCATGAGAGCATGTTTATCTTCCTACATTTGAGGGGAGGGAGCGTGCTGCTAGCCTCGTCCCTTTGCAGAACTCAAGAGCAGTGTTTTATTTTTTCTTTTTTTAATTTTATTTATAATACAATTAAAAAAACATTGGATGTAACGTGACATTCCAGTATATACATTCTTATCAAATTATTCCACATTTTACAATCGGTTCTTCATCTCTAAATATACATCTAGGTTTTATATACAATACTTATCCTAAAATGACATATATTTCTATCTTAATGCTAATCTTTAATCCCAACCGTCCTCCTCGAATCTCTCCAGCAGTAAAAAAATTTCCCAGGTTTCGAAGTAAACTGATCCACATTTGTCTTTCAAAACCATTGTTAGCCTGTCCATTTCCGCACATGCTAATATTTTCAACCCTAGCAACTTTAAGATACTGTATGTGGACTTCAACTCCCAGAATTCCTCAGCCAGCAAAACTGCTGAGATAAAGAAACACTGCTTTAGACTATAACTGCAGTGGGATGGAAAGGCTGGTGAAGATGATGGAACTTGCTGAGATGACTAAATTAACTTCTTTGATACAAAAAAAGGAGAATATGTTAATTACATACTGGAAACTTTTTATGGACTTTTTGCATAAAACAGGTTTATAGTTCTGATGATTAGACAGAACAACTTCTAAAAAGAAAAGAATTGTGTTGTTATGTTGTAACCATTGAGTAAGAGGTAAATTTATAATTGTACTTATGACTGCTGTAAGAAATATTGGAAACTACTTCTTAGTATCTTTTTTTCTCTATTTTTCTTTTTATTTCTGTTACTTTTTTTGCACGTAGCTCTCTCGTTGTTTTCTTTCTTTTTCTTACCTTATATTAGTTTGTATTAGCATTTGTCTTCCTTTTAAAAAATCTTTAATAACATTATATAAACATAGAATGTAAATTAGGCAGTTTTGCATCTCTGCCACAGTCTGAACTAAAAAGTGACACAAATTAGATTGAGGATATAATCTGTCATTTATTTGCGCTTCGTTGTTTGGGTTCCACTCAAAATATTGTATCCAAATAAAGAGAGAGAGAGAGAGAGAGCATCTTTTATTTTTGCTTTTTTTAAAAAAGAAACAACATATGTTGTTTGGCATCCAGAGCTTTCCCTTTGATGAGATGCTCATCTTGTTAGTTTTATAAACCCATTTTCTTTATCAGAAGTTAAAGCTGGGTATTTACTGGCTTCAGAATTTGAGTGTTGTAGTCCTGAATTTTTTTTTAAAGACATTTTGGAGTTGGCTAACAAAGTCAGGTTATATGATGGAACGGCTTCCCTTCAGAAGTTGTGGGTGCTCCATCACTGGAGGTTTTTTAAGAAGAGATTGGGACAATCATCTGCCTGAAACAGGCTAGGGTCTCCTGCTTGAGCAGGGGGTTGGACTAGAAGACCTCCAAGGTCCCTTCCAGCTCTATTCTGATTGATTGGTTGCAGTTTCTTAGGCTCCAGTACCCCTATTTTCACAAGTTGTTGTTGTTAGTTGCGAAGTCGTGTCCGACTCATCGCGACCCCATGGACAACGTTCCTCCAGGCCTTCCTGTCCTCTACCATCTTCTGGACTCTATTTAAGCTCAGGCCTACTGCTTCAGTGACTCCGTCCAGCCACCTCATTCTCTGTCGTTCCCTTCTTCTATTGCCCTCAATCTTTCCCAGCATTAGGCTCTTCTCCAGTGAGTCCTCCCTTCTCATTAGTTGGTCAAAATATTTGAGTTTCAACTTCAGGATCTGGCCTTCTAAAGAGCAGCCGGGGTTGATCTCCTCTAGGGCTGACCGGTTTGATCGCCTTGCAGTCCAGGGGACTCGCAGGAGTCTTCTCCAGCACCTTAGTTCAAAGGCCTCAATTCTTTGGCGCTCAGCCTTTCTTATGGTCCAACTTTCACAGCCATACATTGCAACTGGGAAAACCATGGATGGCCTTGACTATACGTACTTTTGTTGGCAGGATGATGTCTCTGCTTTTTAGTATGCTGTCTAGATTTGCCATAGCTTTCCTCCCCAGGAGCAAGCGTCTTTTAATTTCTTGGCTGCAGTCCCCATCTGTGGTGATCTTGGAGTCCAGGAAAATAAAATCTGTCACTACCTCCATTTCTACTAAAATACCAAATATTGGCCTTGACTATACGTACTTTTGTTGGCAGGATGATGTCTCTGCTTTTTAGTATGCTGTCTAGATTTGCCATAGCTTTCCTCTCCAGAAGCAAGCATCTTTTAATTTTTTGGCTGCAGTCCCCATCTGTGGTGATCTTGGAGCCCAGGAAGATAAAATCTGTCACTACCTCCATTTCTTCCCCATCTGTTTGCCAGGAATTGAGAGGGCCGGATGCCATGATCTTGGTTTTCTTAATGTTGAGTTTCAAGCCAACTTCTGCACTCTCCTTCTTCACCCACATCAAGAGGCTCTTTAGTTCCTCTTCACTTTCTGCTATTAGAGTGGTATCATCTGCATATCTTAGTTGTTGATATTTCTCCCAGCAATCTTAATTCCAACTTTTGATTCATCTAGCCCTGCCTTCCACAAGAGGGTGCTAGAAACATTCCTACCTCCGTTTCTTTGAGGTTGTCAAAGAACTTGCTGGACTTGAGTTCAACACCACACACAAACTTGCCCCATTTGGAACAGCAACATTTTCAAAATTATAAGTTATAAGCATTGCTGAGGGAGAGCTTTCTTTCTCACACAAGCAGAGAAAGTGATGTTGCATTGTTCCTAGATTGACACTGACAGACAGCACTCAAAGATCTGAGGGGTCAGTGCAGGGTACGCTGCTTGGAAGACTGGATTGTAAAGAGATGACATTAAATTATGTTATGTGAGCTACCGAAGTATCTGCTTGTTCCCCATCATCCGTAATCAAGTCTTCTCATAGGCAGAGATGCTTGGATGACATAGAACAGTGGTTCTCAACCTTTTCTTCCCCACCGACACTCTTTAAATACCTTTTGTGGCCACAGACCATGGCCACAGACTCCCAAGCCTTAGGGTAAATCAAGATTTAAATCATAATATTTCTTCGAGTCTTCATGGGCTTCCTTGAGGACCTCATGGGCTCCCCCCCCACAAGTTGAAAACCATTGACATAGAATGCATGGAATCATTTAACATCTTTAATCAGTTGAAGAATAACGGTCTGGCTTATTAATTATACATTTTTTCCCATTTCTTGCGTGTAGTCTACAAGTCTCCATCGGGATGTGTATCGGAAAAGATGTCTCCTCCCAGCACCTTTGGAAGCATTAAATCCTTAGCTGTTGCTGTTTCCGAGCTTGCTTTCAGACAGACATCCCAAGCCATCCAGGTTACTAAGGACAAAGGAGTGAAACTGGCTATGTGCATCTCATATTTGGTAAGTGCCATATAAAGTTGCATATGTTGCTGAACTAAAAAGTGCCTTAACAGTAAACAACAGTTTTATTGTCTTTCTGTCTGTCTGTCTGTCTGTCTGTCTGTCTGTCTGTCTGTCTGTCTGTCTGTCTGTCTGTCTGATCAAATTTATATAGCTGCCCATCTCACAAGAAATTACTCTGGGTGGCATATAAGTTCAATTTATAGTTTTTTTAAAAGAAAAGAAAAGAGAACTCTCTCCAGATCTTTCTCCAAGATCTGTAGCTGTTCCAGGGGCACAGAATATAGAGACTAGAGCTTGTGTGGGTTATTTGGAGTATGGAATGAGAATTTCTCAGCACTTCAGGTAGATTGTTGTTGTTGTTGTTAGTTGCAAAGTCATGTCCAACCCATTGTGACCCCATGGACAACGTTCCTCCAGGCCTTCCTGTCCTCTACCATCTTCTGGAGTCCATTGAAGTTCACGCCTACTGCTTCAGCGACTCCATCCAGCCACCTCATTCTCTGTCGTCTCCTTCTTCTATTGCCCTCCATCTTTCCCAGCTTTAGGCTCTTCTCCAGTGAGTCCTTCCTTCACATTAGGTGGCCAAAGTACTTGAGTTTCTCAGGTAGATTACTGTGCAAATTGAAGGAACACGTAACACCTTGGCTGCGGGAACTACATGTTGCTTCCAGGTCCAGTTCAAGGTGTTGGCCAAAGCCCTATATGGCATGGGGCCAAGTTACCTTGGAAACCATCTTATCCTGATTATGTCAGCCCATCTTACCGAGTTAGTAGGGAAGATATGCTATGGATCACATCGGTTAAAGCAGAAGTTTCTAAACTTGACCATTTTAAGACTTGTGACTTCCCTGGATTGGCAGTGGAATTGTGGAAGTTGAAGTCTACAAGTTTTAAAGTTGCCAAGTTTGAAAGAATTTCAAACTGGCAGGGTCAAGGAAGGGGACCTTTTCTGCCACGGATCCCGCTCTCTGGAATACTTCTTTTCCCCCCCTCGCCAAGATGAGGAGGCCCTGATCTGCTGGTCTTTCATAGGACTTTAAAGACTTGGCTTTGCCAACTTTCATGGACCTCATTGAGCAGGATGCAACCCTGGAGCCAGTTGGCACTTTGATCGCCTTCTCCTCACCTTTTAACTTTTAACATATTTTATTCTTGTTCTTATCTGGCTCTCTTTTTTGTTTGAGGTATTGTATTTTATATGGGTTTTAGATTTTTATGTTTTAATTGTACGCATTGCAATTAATGCGAGCCAGATGGGCAGTCTTCAAATTCAACAAATTAAAAAAAAAGTTTGCATTTATCTAGAAGGCGAAACCAGGGTTTTAGTGAAGTTTGGATCCTTTTGGCTCACTGGCAACATAATCCTTGCTCAGCTATTTCCTAGATTCTCTGCATTCCATTTCCTGAGCCACTATCCGGATTTTGAGCAGACAAAATAAGTCTGGATTCACGGTTCAGAAAGCAGGACAAGCCCTGGCTAAAATGCTATCGCTTAGAAACCAATTGATAGGCCCTGCTTTCAGACTATGTCCCTCTTTCCCCGTTATGGGTTTTGTTTTCCCTGCAGAAAGAGGGTTGGCATTTGGCCCCATTCTTTTCTGAAGGAAACTCAGGGCGAAGAAATTCTAACTCAGCTGCCTCCTGTTTTGAGACTGGAGTCTGATCTTTAGTAAAGATCCTTTTCCATTTCTGGGAGATTAATTTGGAGGTGAAGGTGAAAAGGCTGCTTTATTTTTAACTGGCTCTATAGTAATTCATGGATTTGATTAACATCTTTCCCAAAATCCATTGGGACTACTGATTTTAAACAGGAAGATAAATGTGTAAACACACTCAAACACACACAAACGAGAGAGCGAGAGAAAGAGGGAGGGAAGGAGGGAGGAAAGGAAGGAAGGAAGGAAAGAAGGAAGGAAGGAAGGAAAGAAGGGAAGAAGGAAAGAAGGAAGGAAGGAAGGAAGGAAGGAAGGAAGGAAGGAAGGAAGGAAGGAAGGAAGGAAGGAAGGACTGGATTTTGTATGTTTCTTCAATTTGATCCATTGAAGCCAAAACCAGAGAGATTTTGAGACTGATTTAAAAAGATGTGTTCAACCAATGCATAATTAATTGTAAGATGTGGCCACTGATTGGGCTGACTTGAAAAAGAGACGCAACAGATGCAAGGAGAACAGCTTGCATGGCTGAATGCCACCCACTGAATCCCAGGCATTGTGTTCTTAGTCTCAGTGACTAAACGGGAACAGTGGAAGAGAAGTGCTTGTCCAGTTCTAGCTTAGGAACTTCCTGGATGCATCTGTTCAGCCATTTCTGGCAAGGGATGCAGAACAAGACGGATTCTTATTCAGATCCAACATGCCGTTGAAGAAGAACTTTCCTATATTCTGAAGTGGAAAGGGGAAGTATCTCAAATGGGGAAACACATGTTTGATTTTGGTCTCTAGCATCTTCTCTATGAAACCTTGGAGGTAAAGAAGAACTTTCTGATTGTAAGAATTGGACAAGAGTAGGACAGGCTGCTTATGAAGATTGCAGGTTCGTCATCGCTGTAGGTTTCTAAGAAAAGGCTAGCTAGCCACCTTTCTGAACTGTTTTAATTGGTTTTCTTGCATTTGGCTGAGAGATCTGTGCGATTCCTTCCAATTCTGTGATTCCGTAGTGAATCATCTCCAGCCGTCAATGTAGACATGTGAACCACAGATCTGATTTGGCACATGGAGACGCCTGAAGCTCAATTCTTGAGCTTTCCCATAGTATGAAAGGCAGTTGAAATTCATAGAGGATATGTATAAAAGCTCATATTCAGAGGTAGCACATTGTAGAATACCCAATTGGTGGCAATGTAGGCCCCATGTAGCAGCATCTTTATTTTTGGGTGAAATGAGAAAGGATAATAAACAATATGCTACATTCAAAACCTTGATGGGCAATATTGATGGGCAATATTCAAGATGGCCAGACAGATCTTGTTCTGATGTCCTTTTCCTTTTATGTTTGTTTTTCCTTTCTCTTGTTCTTGCAACATTATTTTTTTTCTTTCTCCCTTGTTCTAGCATTCTTTCACGCCTATAGTTTTCCCTTCTCATCCCAATATCCTTTCTTTTTGCGTTTGCATTCTGCCATTTCTTTCTCGTTTCTTTTCCCCACCTGGCTGCTAAGGGAGGAATACATTACTCTTGCCTAGAATTTAAGTCACAACTGTCAGCATTTCAGACGGGAGCGCTTCCAGTCCTACCCTGGGTTGCTGAGAAATAAATCTAGCAACACATGTCAGCTGTGAGCTGTATCTAATCCCTAATATTCTAGTCCAAAGTAGCTTTCATCCTCCAACTAACCACTAACTAAACTAAATAATCCTTGAGTGTCCCACCTGATGAAAAATACATGCAGTCAGTTGTTACCCTTTGCTCATCAGGATCCTAGACCAGGAGTCCCCAACCCCCGGTCTGTGGACCAGCACCGGTCCGCGGCATGCCAGCAACAGGACCGCATAAACAAGCAAAGCCCCAACTACGGGATGCAGGCAGCACATAAAACCATCCAGTCCATGGAAAAAACTTTCTCCACAGAAACAGCCCCTGGTGCCCAAAAGGTTGGGGGCTGCTGTCCTAGACTATAACAGGAAAGCAAGCTAGTTATTAAATAGCTATTAAAAGCAGCCATTTTTGACTGAGTTGGCGGTCGGTTGCTGAGTTCACACCACATGCTAAATCTCTGTTGAGGAGGAACCAAGTACAATGTCTGTGTTATGCTTGAGAGGCTTAAACAAAGTGATGGCTCAGCAGGATAGTCTGATTCACTGTACTATACCTTGTGAGTTAAGTTCCCGTAATGTATACAATTTTAGTCGAGCAGATTGGGCAAAATCAAACATTATTCTTCTTTCTTTTCCCCAAAGGAAACACACAGGGGAAGTCCAGACAAGCAAATGTACATAGGCCACTCACTCTTTGAACTCCCTACCAACCAAGAATAGAAAACAACGTTCCCGAAGGACTATGTCAAAAAAGGCAAGGGATTTTGAGTTGTATCAAAGTCCCGGAAATGCCAATGTTATTGATAGTATGACCCCCAAGTCTGGTGGAAAACATAGATTTTGGGAAGAGAAAATAATTCATTAAATCACCAGGGATCTCTGTCTCTCTCTCTCTCTCTCTCTCTCTCTCTCTCTCTTTCTTCCATTTTCCACTCACTAGTTCACCTTCCCAAGGATTGTGATGAAAGAAGAGGAAACAATGGGGGCGGTTCCGCCAGAGTCTTGGCAAGAACCAGATGGGGTCCAGTTTGTTACTCCTGAGAGCAAGAAGCTGCAAGAAAGACGATCCAGTCGGGGTCATTATCCTCTTCCATTCCTCAATCTTGATGAGCCCCTCACCCTTCATGAAAACCCACCCTTGGAAGCTGAGTCTACTGTGGCCCGGAAATCTGCTTTCTCCTCTTACAAGGAGGGATCCAGCAGAAGGAGATGGAGTGAGGGGCTGTTCCGTCCTAGCCTAGAAGCCACCTACATAAGGGCCCACTTTGCAGGACTCTATAGCGCTGCTGTCAAGAAAGAATAAGCTAGTGAGTGGGTTTGCTCATTATGCTAAACTAGGATTTGTTAAGTATGAATTGCTACCCCGAGTGTGCTTTTCCAAAAGGCAACTGGACTTTCTGGGTTTTTTTTTTTCCTTTGAAAACGTTTCGCTTCTCATCCATTCTTCACTTCTTGGATAAGGAACAAAACGTTTTCAAAGAAAAAAAAAACCCAGAAAGTCCAGTTGCCTTTTGGAAAAGCATGTCTGAGATAACCATGACCTGGATGATTGAGAATTTCCATAAACACTTATGATTTGCTGTTAGATGACTTCACACAACAGTCTAAACTACAGTTCAGCAGCTCCAAAGGCTGAGATCTTATATCACACCTAGCTATGGCTTGCAAAATCACAATTGACACCCAAAGCCATGAAACGTGACTTGACAAATCACCATGGCTGGAGTCACGCAATTCACAAAAACAACATGCTGGTTTGGGCTCTGCTAACGAAGCAACTGACAACCCAAATTTTCTGCTTAATTTACTGCTGATGTGTAACTTAGTTTAAATCTCCCCCGTGACCCTCATGCGCCATCTGCTCTTTTAATGCCAGCTTTATTAGTACAGCATTCAAAAAATTCTCCAATAAAATAACCAACTTTTACTGGCTTTCTGAGGACAGTTCCATGCTTCTCCGACAATTGTTCCAAAGTACATTGAAGGTAGCTTGATTTCTTGTTTATTCAAAATTGATGGTTTTGAAGGAGGCGAGAGATGAGGGTTGCAACTGTGGTATGAGTTAAATTCTCTCTCCATCCTCGTGCCATTATTGTGACAAAAGCATCCGTCTTTCTCTGAAAGAGATGGAACAAGCTGTGAGGCAGATTGGTGGAAATGCTTGCTGAAAGTCTCCAGGTGAGGACCATTGTCAGGACCTGAACGTTGGTTTTCTCCAGTCCAAATTATTAAACCGTTAACTATTACAACAGCTGCATCCTGCATCCAGTTATGTATTGTATAGCTTCCCAATCCTTGTTGAGTTTTTCTGCCTTTGGTATCTATAAATAGGGCTGGTTTGTGTGTGGTGTAGCCTTGGCAGAGAAATTAACATCTAAGTCTTTGGAGCCCAGTATGACATTTAACAGCAGCAGGGAAAAAGAACATTTTACTTATCTTCACGTCTACTGTTATGGCAGATCTCTGCTTAATCTCGTTACTGGTGTCTTCCAAACCTCATCAGATGAAAGAAGTAACCAATTTGGCTTTGATGTGTCTGCTTGTGACCCTCTAGCTGCATGATGAACAGAAATTAGATAAACTGGGCTCCCGTCCCCTCCCCTGAGACTCCTGTATGTGTGATTCGCTTCCAATATTTGGTATTTTAGTAGAAATGGAGGTAGTGACCGATTTTATTTTCCTGGACTCCAAGATCACCACAGATGGGGACTGCAGCCAAGAAATTAAAAGACGCTTGCTCCTGGGGAGGAAAGCTATGGCAAATCTAGACAGCATACTAAAAAGCAGAGACATCACCCTGCCAACAAAAGTACGTATAGTCAAGGCCATCCATGGTTTTCCCAGTTGCAATGTATGGCTGTGAAAGTTGGACCATAAGAAAGGCTGAGCGCCAAAGAATTGAGCCTTTGAACTCTGGTGCTGGAGAAAACTCCTGCGAGTCCCCTGGACTGCAAGGCGATCAAACCGGTCACTCCTAGAGGAGATCAACCCCGACTGCTCTTTAGAAGGCCAGATCCTGAAGTTGAAACTCAAGTACTTTGGCCACCTAATGAGAAGGAAGGACTCACTGGAGAAGAGCCTAATGCTGGGAAAGATGGAGGGCAAGAGAAGAAGGGGACGACAGAGAAGGAGGTGGCTGGATGGAGTCACTGAAGCAGGAGGCGTGAGCTTAAATGGATTCCAGAAGATGGTAGAGGACAGGAAGGCCTGGAGGAATGTTGTCCATGGGGTCGCGATGGGTCGGACACGACTTCGCAACTAACAACAACAACAGGATTCAGACAAACACGAATAAGCAGAAAGACAATAAAGAGGAACAAAGAGTAAAAATTCAATGACGGATTGAACAAACTGGTTTAGGCACCAGCTTTAGAGAAGACTTTCCGGGGAGAGAGAATAGTAGTTGCATAGACTCCAAGGACATGAACAGTAGTTGCATAGAAGAAATTCATGATAGCTAATGTCCCATCATATAGCAAAGACAAATCAAGTTACAGGAAAGCTATTTCTGACTAAATGTTAGGAAAAACATTTTAGAAAATGGTAAGAGCAACTGGTCAGTGAAATCAGGAACCAAAGCAAGGTGGATTTCCTTAACTGAACATAGGTTGGAGAAATCGTGTGTTCTTTTTTCCTTATGGTTCTTCAATATAGAAGGGGGGGGGGACTGGAGAATGTACCTAAAATCTGGAGATCTTGAGCTAAAAGAGGTACAAATATATCCATTTGAATTGAACAAACTATGGACTGGAAGTCTTTACATTCGGGTTCCATATCTAAGCCATCACTTGGGATCAATAATTCCTGTTTATGCCTTTGTGGGTCTGGTTAGGTGACGGGAGAGGAAGCAGAGCTAAATGAATTTTGCAACCCTTGTCCCCGACTGTCTCAATCTTGGGCATTTCTCAATCAGTACTGTAAATACACAAGCATCCCATAATTCTCAAGGACTGAAAAAACCCGATGGATGTACAATCAGAGTAAATGCTGGAGAGCCGGAATAAGAAACGGTAGAAAACTCTTGGTTTTTGGCTATGCAAAGAGCACGAGAGGAGGGATTGAATAAAGCTAGGACAGGGGTAGGCAACCTTGGCTCTTTTATGACTCATAGACTTCAACTCCCAGAATTCCTGAGCCAGCCATGCTGAGGGGAAAGGGAGAGGTTTCCAAGATGGATAGTCTTCAACTCCTGGAATTTGTAAAGTGGTCATACTGATTGGGGAACTCTGGATAGAGTACGCAGTAGGGAAACCTGAACTGGATTTAATTTTATTATTTCATTTATATCCTGCCTTTATTATTTTTACAACTTAAGGCAGTGAACATTCCTAATCCTTCTCCTATTTTCCCTATGGTAACAATCCTAGGAGGTACGTTGGGCTGAGAGAGAGAGAGAGTGATCAGCCGGAAGTAGTTTTTCTGGCTTTCAAGCATAAGGTGAGACTAGAACTCACGGTCTCCTGGTAATTGGCCAATTGGTGTTCATGCCTAAAGTGGGACTAGAATTCACAGTCTCTTGGTTTTTAGCCTGGTGCTTTAATCTCTAGACCAGGAGTAGGCAACCTTGGCTCTTTTCTGACTTGTGGACCTCAACTCCCAGAATTCCTGAGTCGGCATGGCTGGTTCAGGAATTCTGGGAGTTGAAGTCCACGAGTCATAAAAGAGCCAAGGTTGCCTACCCCTGAGCTAGGAAGACAAATAACTTTCCTGCTCAATTCTTCTGGAACAGTAGCAAAGGGGAGAGGGCTTGGGCTTAAGTAATGTGGGTGTTGGATTAAACTCTAGGGCTGAAAGATTAACTGCATGAACTCATCTTTGTCTTTTGGCTGAAAACATAATTGGCCTGCTCTGGTGTGGGGGATCTGAATCACAATCCATCGGGCTAAATGTTGCTGGGCTTAAAGTGATTTAAAATCTCCCGGCAGAGGTCTTTTCAGGCATGTTTACAATACTGTAATGCAGCAAATCATTTGTTGTATACACCATGCACCATTTGATTTAAACCAGGACCGTATAGCCAATAGCTGGAAAGAACAGTTTATCCAGCAAGCACAAGAAAGTCAGGAAAAAATGTGAGGGAGCAGCTGCAGACAAAAAGGTGCATGTCAAATAGGGAACGTTCCTACCTCAGAAGGCGTACTTGGCTACCTGTCTCCAGGTGTTTCCCCCCCCCAGAAACCAGTGATGGTTGGAATTCCAGGTAGGAAGGGATGTGCAGCTTTTTCTCATTCTTACTTATATACAGCAATAGTACCTAGACTTATATACCGCTTCATAGTGCTCTAAGCGGTTTACAGAGTCAGCATTATTTGTCCCCAACAATCTGGGTCCTCATTTTACCAACCTCAGAAGGATGGAAGGCTGAGTCAGCCTTGAATCCCATCAGGATCGAACTCCAGACTGCATTCTAACCACTGCACCACCACGGCTCATATATATCCTTCATGGTTTTCCCTGTCAGCTTATGGGACTTCAAGAAAAGTGCAAGGAAAGACATGAAATGATTAAAGCAACTACAGGTCGATACCATTCCATTCATGGTCCCTGTCCTAATTTTTCTCTTCTTGCAAGCTACCTTAGCCTCTGCCACATCCATGTACAGACTTATAACAGTTTATTGACTTTTGAAGTTACGATGGCATTGAAAAAAGCGACCATTTTTCACACTTCAACGACCATTGCAGCATCCTCATGATCAAAATCCAGATGTTTGGCGGTTGCAGTGTCCTGAGGTCATGTGATCAACTTTTGCAGCCTTCTGACAAGCAAAGTCAAGGTATATTGACCTTCCCATGTATATACTTCATATATTCTATAAGTATTGCTTTTTAATCCCCTCCCTGCCACAAATAAACCATGAAGTTAAAAATGCCCAACTAACAGATGTGTGCAGGTCGTTTTTTTTATTTCCTTTTCAAAACCAAAATACATCACATACACATTTATTTACACATTGATTATGCTGTAAAAGCATCAAAAGTAGGGAATAAGAATGATTGGATCTCAAAGATCCGAGCTGAGTATTCTGTAGGCGAAATAATCAAAGTTGACTTTGCTTTGAGGAACAGCTGTGGTACAGCTCAATGCTCAGGACTCCTTTTTAAAGTTTAGGACTTAACTCCAAACTTTAAAAAGTAAAAAGGGCACCAGAAAATTGTGTTTTGTTAAGTGCCGTTAGTAGACCCTTAAATCATGATTGGGTCCATATGGCTTGCCACAGCTTGTGGGTTTCTCCTACAAACTATGGCTTTATCACAAAAGTAATTAAGATGTTGAAGGACTTGGAGGCATGAACATATTCTCTATGGCCCCAAAGAGCAGGACCAGAACTTGGGTTAAAATAACAAGAAGGTTCAGGATGAACATCAGAAGAGACTTCCTGACTGTATGAGCTATGGGCCAGTGATATAGGCTGCTACATATGTTCTCCTTCGCTAGAGATCTTCAAGAGTAGAGGCTGGATGGCCACATCTATCGTAGATGCTGCTGCACCAGGCAGGGGAATGGAGCAGATGAGCACTAAGGAGCGTCCAATTCTAGGATTCTATAAATTATGAATCCGGCCAGAACATTTATCCAGAGAGTATATCTGATTCTCACTGGACTATTTTTAAGTTCATTCTCTCCCCCCACACCACCACCAGACACACCCAAAGTGTGTACGTGTGTGTATCCATATATTTTTAAAAATATTTGGTACTTCTAATTATGTTACGGTAGGCTTCCACGTTGACTTAACGCAATCCATGCATCTTGTGCCTGGTGTGGATTTAGCTTTGGGTTGTTGTTGTTGTTTTCCCTGCAGTGATGCTTGCCTTTGAATATTGGAAATAAATTGGCCTGAATGATGAGAGTGGTGGAAATGTCTATTGATCCATTTCTCCACCTCATTCTCTGATTATACGTGTGACACACTGCCTCTTTGAAATTCAGCACAGCAACCATCAGTCTCCACTTTCCGTGTTATACTCATAATAATCCTGCAGGAAAGGATGGGCTGAAATATTTGGCAAAATTCAATGTTTTATGTTTCAAAATTCCAAACGGCAACCCCTTTTTGCTGGGGAAGCTGCAGACCCAGCTGCAGTATTTTCATCTCAAAGCACGGACTTGGATTCACACATTGTAGTTTACGAGCAGGGATTGCCATCGGCTGACCTAATTGCGTCAAAACAGCCGTGATAGAACAAGATTCTCATCGTACACCACAACCTTAGCCAGTTGTGACTGGGGCAATAATGAAACACTTAATGCTTAATGAAACACAGCATAGGGTGATATAACCTATATATCCCTTGTTGATCTGGGCACCAGGTTTGTTTTTAAAAGTTAACCCTTCATCCTAGTTAGCTGGAAACTTACATTCTTTGCGTTTTCTGATCTACTAAGCTGGAATGCTCCAAGCACATGCCAAATGTCTTTACAGCGTCCAAAGTTTGATGGCGTGATTGTGGGGATGCTGCAACGGTTGTTCAGTGTGAAAACTGGCCGAAAGTCCTTGTTTTCAGCGCCGTTGTGACTTCAAACGGTCACTAAATGAACTGTTGTAAGTCAAGGACTGCCTCTGTCGCCCTGGTGCAGGGGTCTGCAACCTTGACAACTTTAAGACTTGTGGACTTGTGCATAGCTGGCTGAGGAATTCTGGGAGCTGAAGTCCACAAGTCTTAAAGTTGTCAAGGTTGCAGACCCCTGCCCTAGTCAATCTGCCAATCCAGAGTGAGGCATTTGGGATCAACCTCACTTGCCAATGAATTTCCTCTCAGGAAATCCATTCTTCTGATTTTTTTTCTTCCCCTCCACTTTTCCTCAGGATACCAGGCCTGAGGGTCGTTTTCGAGCAGGAGACAAAGAACTGCAACTCTTCTCCTCTCTATTGTTCTTGAAAGCCTGACACACCCGCACAAGGGCCTGGAAGGAAGCCACGTCTTTAACTGTACAGGCGCATGTGCTGTGTCTCCCTTAGCAGGAGCCCTTGTGTGCTGTGAGGGAGGAAGGAGGGAAGGAGGGAGGGAGGGAAAGAGGCAGGAGGACACCCAGTTCTGAGCCTCTAACTGGCCGTGCTGCTGGTTGGCAATAACTGAGTCAACAAAAGCAAGCAAGACAGAACTGGAGGTGGAAGGAGAATTTGGCAGAGAGATGCAAATCTCAGCAGAGAGATGCAACTGATATGGCTCTCCCAAGTTGATGACAGCAGAGAGGGGAGTTGAGAGAGCTGGACAAAGTCAACCATGGATGAGGCCACCCAGTTTCTCTGAGCTGACATCTTTCCTTTCCTTTCGCCTTCCCTCTTTCTTTTCCTCTTTCCTTTCCTTTCCTTCCTCTCTCTCTCCCTCACCTCCCCTACCTTCTCCTCCTCTCCCCTCCCCTCCCCTCCTGTCTTCTTTCTCGTCTCTTCCCTTCTCTCTCTTCTCTGTGCTTCTTCTTGCTTCCCTTCCCCTCCTCTCCTCTCCTTCCTCTCCTTTCTTCTCCTCTCTTCCTTTCCCTTCCCTTCCCCTCCCCTTGTCTCTTCTCCCCTCCCTTCTCCTCTACTCTCCTTCTTCTCCTCTCTTCCCTTCCCTTCCTCTCCTCCCTGTCTTCTTTCTCTTCCCTTCTCTCTCTTTCTCTCTGTTTTTCCTTTCCTTTCCTTTCCTGTTCCCTCTTTCCTCTCCTCTCCTCTCCTCTCCTTTCCTTTCCTTTCCTTTCCTTCCTTTTCTCCCTTCCCCTTTCCTTCAATGGGCTCTTTTCTCTCCTTTCACGCAGGTGCTTACTGGGGAAGAGATAGGTTGCCTTTGATGTACATGGAGAAGCTACTAAGACAGCAAACAAATTATCCACGTTCAAATTCCACTGGATTCAAGAGACAGAGCAAGGAAGGACAATCATTTTCACGCACAAATATTTAGGTTGAATCCTTGCAGATGCAACATTAGCTTACAGCAACCATAGACAGTTCCCTATTTCTGGTTACGGTGAGATTAAAATGGCAGCTAATCCCTAGTTTCCTAGAGAGTAGAGCAGCACTATTAACTGGATCAGTCAGCCTTCCAGAACCCACCAGAACCTGGAATGGAGAAGGTTCCCTCTAAAGCCT
Organism: Protobothrops mucrosquamatus; assembly: GCF_001527695.2. NCBI lineage: Eukaryota > Metazoa > Chordata > Lepidosauria > Squamata > Viperidae > Protobothrops > Protobothrops mucrosquamatus. Next base: position 395,228 of record NW_015386672.1, on the reverse strand, counting down.
GGTACTAGGTTGCCACCCTTGGCTTTTCTAATTAAGGGCTCTCTATCCAATGGGGCATCCAGAGGTAGGGAGTGGGGCAACATCTGGAGAACCTTTGCCAGTTAAAAATGGTCAAACTAAGCCAGGGACATTCTGAATGCAAAGCAGAAGTTCGACTGTTGGACTAGTAGACCTCTTCTCTATTTAGGTCTTGATGTTGGCCTTTGTTGTTGTTTTTTTGCAGGAGATTATTATAATTATCCCTCTGAAATCAATGCGTTTTAGCTTCTGTGGAGTCAGGCTGCATTCCCAACCCAGTAATAAAACTGTTATGGGTAGGGATCATCCAATGCACTGAGCTACATTTAATTAGTTTTTGGCTTACGGTATAGTATGAATCCAGACATTCTGGTTTGGAAACAAGCTCCTTCAGGGGAAGCAATCCCCCTTCCCCCAGACCTAAGAGGGATGCTGTCTCAGAGTCAATCACTGTCTGAATGGACAACCACTTCATCTTGTTAGGGTTGAATCTCATTTTGTTCCTCCTCATCCACACTGGTAGCTTCCAAGCACCTTGACAGACCTTCTACCACATCTCCTGAACAGCATGGGGTAGAACTTCATAATATGGTGTCATCCTATGATGTCCCCTTATGGCTTCAGAGCAATGTTAAAGATTAAGCTGTTGTTAATCTAGTAAACTATGGTTAGATGAACTCTGGTTTAGTCCAGTTTACGTAGGGGACAGAGTGATGATGTCCCATCCATATAGCTCTCTGTAAATATCAAAATGAGTACGGTACTGGAGCTTGCACTAGTAACACGGGATTCCCAAATTCCAAGTTACTAGGTGGATTTGGGCAAGATGTTAATTTTCTCTTGGGCAAATCCTTTTGTTCTGGTGTTTCAGAATGGAGAGACAGCCATGATTGTTTCCTTCCTTCTTGAATTTGCACCCAGGACTGCCATATATACCACCTCTTGGATTGATTCTCCTTCAGGATTAGCAGAATGAGGAGGCTGCCGACTCCACATCAGCAAAATCCACGCTCCGCTCTGCCCAAATAAGAGAGGGAAAAAATGGGATGTTCTCCCAGAGTGTTTACAGAATGTTAGCTTTGTTTTGTTTTCACATTGAGTCTGTTCTTTTCCGAGCAAAGACAGCAGATACACTTTTGACAATATTGCGGATTCCTGTGCCTTTTTTCAGGGCCAGCTTGGCCTCACATATGCGTTCTGCTAAGCCATGGAAGACCATGACTGCCCCATGGTAGGCTTCAGCTGCTGATACCTCATAGAATTCACAGTCCGTGGAGAGAGCCAGGAGACGTCCTTCTTCACTGGAAACCTCCCGGTGATGGTGCAAATCTCGCTTGTTGCCCACAATAACAATGGGCACTTTCTCCTGGCTTGGACCTTCCTTGGTGGCTTTGATGAACTGGACTTTGGATTGGACACTGTTGAAGCTTGCACGGTCACAGATGCTGTAGACCAAGACAAAGCCATCAGCCCATTGGATGCGTTTATCTTTGGATGAGTTCTCTTCTGATTTCTCCTGGAATAAGAAAACAGGTACTTTTGTTGTTGGACTGAAAAATCATAATTATTCGAGCAAATGTGGAAAACAAAAGTAATCCTGCCAATAATGGTTGGTGTGCTTGGTGTCATAGCAAAAGATCTGGAAAAGCACTTGGACAAAGTGGACAGAATCTCAACTCATGAACTGCAAAAGTTGTACCACGTGGAAAAATATAAATATTATGACAATGTCTTTGGCTGTCCTAGCTCCTTGGAAAGGACACGATAATCAAAACTATCCAATCCAATCAGAACTTTATGGTAGACTGCATGAAAATACTGACGACGACAACAACAATAGAATAAAAATTGGTATAACGTGGTTTATAAACCAGAATGTTCACAATATATGTGAAATTACAAACCAATCAATCATATTATGGCTTGGTGCAATGGGAAAACACAACCTTTTTTAAAATGAAGTCTGGTGTGAGAGACATCCAGGTTAGCTCAAGCTTAGACAACCACATTCAGCCTGTGTTCCCAGGCTGAATGTAGTTCTCGAAATCTTTGGATATGGCCCCCAGCAACCTTCCAAAAGGATCTGCCACATTAAGATGAAAATTCTTGATTGCATCGGAAACATTCACATAATTGTACTTAATTGGTGCAATTTAATTTTCATTAAATTTAAATTAAAGTCAAACCCAGTTTTTATTCTCACTTTTTCTTCCCCAAGTCTTCTGAGAGTTAAAACTCAACATACTATGTGGTTGCTTGAACTGACTTCAGAATTAAACCAAAATATAGGTAAGTAGCCAGGAGGCATATAGATAACAATGAATTCACCCTTCACAGGGTGCAAATGGAAGGATTTTTTTTTTTTTTACAAAAACCAACCAGCAAGGAGTGTTTACATGTTCTTTGTTCTTCCAAACTTTTATACAGAAGAACTGGATATCAAGTTTGTGTCAAGGGCCTTAGATGTAAGACAAGATGCTTTGGAATGTGTTGGAGCGCAATCACACTAGTTGTCTGCAACTCATTAAGGAAAGCCATGTCTCTTTCCAGGCTGATGCAGGCATGGGTGCTTTAATGAGTTGCAACGACGTGTTACATTTGCTCAACCACGCATTCTAAAAATCCTCTTCTAAGATGAAGTGATGGGCAATCCTATTGTATATATTTACTTTATTAGTCTTTGAATGGCCATTAGTTCAAAAACAGCAATGCAGGATGAGGGGAAGAATGATTAGGCACGTATTTTGTTAGTGGAAGGTAAACCATAACTATACTGGACTACACATGCACACAAGTACACACACTGATTTATATTGATAGTTATCCTTGCTTCCTTACCTGCGAGCAAGGAAAGTCCCAGATATGGAGAAGAATCTCTTTGCCTTCTACTGCCAAACTGTGAGTGTAGATAGACTCTGGGTGGGGAAAAGCAGAAAGTTCAGATTGCCACAAGCCATTCTCAAGAGCTCCATCCTTTCTCTTCCTTCTACGTATTTTCTCCTCGGCTACTCCCTTTCAGCAGCCTTGGGTGTAATGAAAGAGCAGCTCCACAGAGCACAGCCTGAGAGTTTTACACACACTCACTATGCATTCTACTCATTACAGTACCTTTTGGCTTCTCCCAATAGTGACACATCTGCCTGGCTGGCTGGCTTCATAGGTTACCTTAAGCCATGAGGTAGTTTGTTTGTTCAGGGCTTAGCATCCTGTGTTGTTATAGTCTTTTGTGGTTTAATTGACAAACCTTTGGTATATGAGCTCCAAACTATCAACGGGTACAATATGTGCACCATATTCTATTCTATTCTATTCTATTCTATTCTATTCTATTCTATTCTATTCTATTCTATTCTATTCTATTCTATTCTATTCTACAATCTGTTTTATTCCATTCCATTCCATTCCATTCATTTCATGTTCTATTCTATTCTACTCTACAATCTGTTTTATTCCATTCCATTCCATTCCATTCCATTCCATTCCATTCCATTCTATTCTATTCTATTCTATTCTATTCTATTCTATTCTATTCTATTCTATTCTATTCTATTCTATTCTATTCTATTCTATTCTATTCCATTTAATCACGGATAAACAGAACTTAGGTTAGTATTTTTACTTTGCTTTTCATGTCCCTATGAATCTCAAACTCAATCTTGGCTATTTTAAGATGTGTGGATTTTAATACCCAGAATTTTCCAGCCAGCAAGGCTGGTTGGGGAATTCTGGGTGTTTAAGTCCAGTTATGTTAAAGCAGTGAGGATTGAAAAACACTGTCCTATCCAAAAGATATTCCATTAGATTTCTTGTGAGTGTTCAGTTAGATGAACCATCCGTCACCAGGATGAAAGAGATGAACCAGCACCAAACGGTGTAAAAATCCGAACACTCACCCATGTCTCCATATTCCCCAATAAACCTCTTGGTAAGGAAACGCACCGTCAGAGCTGTGAAAAAGAGTGGGAGTTGAAACTGTTATACAGAACAGATGGGGCAGGAGGAGGAGGAATGGAAAAGGATGTTATCGTTCACCGACAAAAAAAGCAGAAGCCGTTTCCCCCACTCCTTAAAAATAAAACCCAGCTTCTGAATCAAATTCAAATATTTAAAGACCCATGTCCTCAAAGTTTACCTTTTATACCTTAACACGTTACCCTATTTTTAATGTGTGGGGTAGACACTGTAACATTCAATAGAAAACAAGAACCTACAACTTGGGTGTAAAATCAATATTTTCAGCACTCTCTAGGCGATTCCAGCTTTGCAGCGCTGAAAATGAATTCCCCTAAAAAGTTATCAGCTTGTTTGCAACTATCTATTTATGCTCAAATGTTGCCCATAACCCTAAATGCATTTAGGCATGATTCTAGAGATTGCTTACTCACTGATGAGCCCAGGTATAAATTCTTTTTGGAAAAGAAGCTCAAAAATTTCCTTTCGACCCAAGCGTATCTTGAGGCTGGCAACTTATAAAAAGCACATCAGGTACAGATCCAGTCCTGATGAGAGGGAAGAAAGGAGAGGAGAGAGAAAAGAGTAAAGGAGGGGAGAAGGAAGTAGGAAGGTTGGAGGAGAGAGTGGTGAAAGAGGAGAGGAGAGGAGAGGAAGAAGAGGGAAGTAGGAGAAAGAGAAGGAAGGGAGAAAGGAGAGGAGAGAGAAAAGAGTAAAGGAGGGGAGAAGGAAGTAGGAAGGTTGGGGGAGAGAGTGGTGAAAGAGAAGAGGAGAGGAGAGGAAGAAGAGGGAAGTAGGAGAAAGAGAAGGAAGGGAGAAAGGAGAGGAGAGAGAAAAGAGTAAAGGAGGGGAGAAGGAAGTAGGAAGGTTGGAGGAGAGAGTGGTGAAAGAGGAGAGGAGAGGAGAGGAAGAAGAGGGAAGTAGGAGAAAGAGAAGGAAGGGAGAAAGGAGAGGAGAGAGAAAAGAGTAAAGGAGGGGAGAAGGAAGTAGGAAGGTTGGAGGAGAGAGTGGTGAAAGAGGAGAGGAGAGGAGAGGAAGAAGAGAGAAGTAGGGAAGAAAGAGAAGGAAGGGAGAAAGAAGGTAGAGAAGAAGGAGTGGGGATGCAGTGAAAGGGGAAATGGGCGAGCAACACCAAAAGTCATGTGTATGTATTTATTTCATTAAAAGTATTTTGTATATAAGAATGTAAAAAGAATGTATGTTAATATCTGATAAATATCACGGTATATGTATGGGGGAGAGTTTGGAAAAATAAAAAATAAATTTTAAAAAAAAAAAGGTACAGATCCAGTCCTAACATCTCAGCTCAGAAGGTCGGAGATCCAGGTTGTGGCTGGGCATCAGATCTCCGAATTCCACGAGACTTATTCTACGTTAAGCATGCAGAGAATCGGATTGGAAGTGCACGGAAGATCAGAATTGCGGCCAATTCTGTGAACGACCTCTTTCATTTCCTTTTGCTGTTCTGCAGCACTTATGGAATCTGACAAGCCGGTTAGTAATTTGTTTGGTTAATGGAGCAGAGGACAGTTTAGCCGCCGATAGCATCGCTCATTAAAGGTTGCACCATTGCACTGTACCTGTCTACCGTTTCTGGGCATGGCAACTTTCACTTTTCAACGGTATCCTGCAAACTGACGCTTGCATGGCACGTTTGCAAGTTTCTTTCTGTGGCTTTTTTCTTTCTTTCTTTTTTTTTAGCGGAGAGAGCCTTTTGCAGCCTAGAATAGCAAACACCCTGGAGTAGTTTTGTCGCCAACTTACCTGACTTTCCCACACTGTCAGCTCCTAGGACCACCACGTTGGCTTCCATCTTCACAGGGGTAGAAGTGGAGACCTCCGCCCCAGGCTGGTGGTCAGGAGTGAAGCTGGCACTCCTGCGAAGGGGGATTCGGAGAACCATTTATAGATCTCTTTTTCGTCCAGGCTATCAGCTAAGGGAACTGTTTCCGCTGTTTTCCCCTGTTCAGTCAAAACAAGAATGAGTCTTTCTCACTTGCCACCGTGGGAGTTATTTGCATGGATCGTACCAAAGCAGAGGAACTGAAGGGGTTCCCTTCCTGGCAGCTACTAACTAACACATTCTTAAGAGCAATAAAAAACAGGGTATCAGGGGTAATAGCTCAGTTAACAAATCTAGCAGGCTAATTCTGTTCCACCCCAAATCCATGGATAAAATGAAAACTAACAATGGACGGGGAACCACCTTGGAGCAACTAAAGGATTCGGGTGGGACTCAGAGTCTTCTGCATCTGTAGGAACTCAAGTCTTTTTGGTGTGTTGCACACACTTCCCATATAGGGTGGGGCTTTGATGAGCTAGTTACCTGGGTTCAAAGCACATATGCAGGTTAACGTGTCTACGCAGAAAAGCCACGGCATGAGAATTACATAGAACGTATTCGTGTAAGGTAAGCAGGTTGGGCTGGCTTTGAGTATTAGCAAGAGGCAATTTCAGCCCAATGTATTACTTTTAATTATTATTTAATTTTATTTATCTACTAGGCTTCAAGAGGGGAAATTCAATGCCTCTGGTTTCAATTGGTAATATTTGCACCTTGTAAGGCAGTCCTATTATTCTGCTCCAGGCAGACAGTATCTTGAATCAAGTCTGCTATATTGTTCCTGACTTTAGAGATGAGCAACCTTTTTGCTACCTAAATCAGGGGTCCCCAAACCCCAGTCCGTGGACCGGTACCGGGCTGCGGCATGCCAGCAACCGGTCCGCACAAACAAGCAAAGCCCCATCCGCGGGATGCAGGCAACACGCAAAACCACGCACCCTCCGGTCCGTGGAAAAACTTCTCTCCACGGAACTGGTCCCTGGTGCCCAAAAGGTTGAGGACCTCTGACCTAAATCATACTTTTTTTTCAAATGCCAAAGGCCAGATAAATGATGGCGATAGGAAAATATCGTTTTTCCTCCTCCTGGGTTTTTTTTTGGTTAAGGAAACAAATTGCCTTAAATGAGATTTAGCACCTTGTGTGGGAAATGGCAAAAGATCGCACCCCTTTTTTTTCAGTAGTGTAATGTTGGGGTGCTCGTTTTACGTAGATGAATGCTACAAGCTTAGATCTCTACAGATCAAGGCTCCCTCTCATGGTGGATGTAAGCACAACCAAATGCACACCTACTACCGGGACAAGGAGTTGAGAGCCAGTTTAGGTAGGTAGTCCTTGACTTACAACAGTTCGTTTAGTGACCGTTCAAAGTTATAACGGCACTGAAAAAAATGTGACTTATTCAGATGCTTGGCAACTGGTTTGAGTCCTTCTGATGAGCAAACTCACTTAACAAATGTCTCACTTAACAACACCTGAGTTGGCACAAAACTACGCCAGTGTCAAATTGACTCCCTTTGTCTGGCTCTGCCAGGGACGGCTGATGCCACCCTCTGACTTCCTTCCAAGATGATCAGTGACAAAGCCTAACAGATTTTGCATACCTTGGAAGTTGTCTTTGGATAGCGTCAAAAAGACATCTCAGCAACACAGATGTGGGTGGCTGAAGCTGTCTTATGTATGGGCTGGGAATGCGACAAAGACAACATCAGTGGGACATAATAGAGGGAGAGAGATCCCAAGGCGTATCTGTGCCATGATAGGGTAACAGTGAATTTTTATTATTTTTTGATGCTTTCAAGTCATTGTTGATTCCTGATCCCTGAAATCAAAACATTTCTTTTTTTTTCTGGAAGAAATAGCCATTTTTGCAAGGGGAGAAGAGTTGATGACCGCTCCATTGGACAGGTCGTTTTCTGAAGTTTTCCTTTTCTAGACTCTGATGGCTTTGCGATTAACCTAGTTATTGCATTAGCCCATCTCCGTTGTACAATAGTGTTTCTATCACAGTTTTAGTTAAGCATGATAAGAACGCAACTTCGCTGGGCTACACTGTAACTTTCTGGTTTGGAAATCGCTTTATTTATGAAATAAACTTGTAAAAGGTTTACTAAGAAAAGCCACAACTCCGTTCAATATGTGTCGGTATGTTTGTTTTCTTCTCTTCCTTTTTAAGGAACAAGGGCAGGTTCCCTCACTCTCCATGATTTATTGGCCAAAGCTGGCTGGTCATGGCTTAAGTGAAGGAATTTTGCTAAGCAAAGCTGGAGGGGAAAAAAAAAAGGCCCGGCGTGTTTTGTCATGTAAACTAAGCCCGCAGTTTCCTCCGCTGCCTTTGCTTTTTGAAACTTGAGGAACGACAGATCCACCTTCCTCGTACTTTTGGAAAAAAGAAATGCGCTTCTCCAGCTCTTCCAAAAAAACCCCCAGAATTTAGAATTTAGCTCCTCAAAAGCAGACGCGCCTCGAGAATTCCCTCCGTCTTCCTTGTGCGCGCATTTCACAGTTAAATCAAAACTTCATTTTTTCTTTCTTTCTTCCGTTCAGTCCCGTCCGATTCTCGTCCCTGCAGTTTTCTTGGCAAGGGTTTTCCGAATTTTTTTTTTTTCCCGAAGCGCTTCTGGGCAGATCGCCGGAGAGATTTTTTTCTCCCGGAGTTGCAAGGCCCAAACTGCGTCCACTAACCCCCACCGCCCCCCGTTCGCCCTCAAAGAGGATTTGAGTTCCCTTCCAAGAAGAAGAAAAGAAAAAAAGAAGAAAGTCCAGTTGCCTCGTGAAACAGCATCTTTGGGATTCCAAGAAGGAGGCTTCCTCCCTCCCTCCCTCCCCCCATTGCCTCCTCCCCCAGATGTTGATGCAGGACAATTCCCGGCATGCTTTTCCACTGGAGCTGCTGGGAATTGGAGTTCGCCAACATCTGGAAAGCCAAACGGTCCCTACTGCGTTCCAGATGCGCCCTGCAGTCTGGCTCGGGAGAGACCAGCTCCTTCATCTTCTTCCCAGGAATAGCGGCGCGTTCTGGACCGGCCGGCCGAGATTCTCCCTCTTCCTCCTCCTCCTCCTTCTTCTTCCCCCCTTCGCCACCCCCCCCCCAGCCCTCCCTCGGACGGGGGGGAGAAGGAACCGGAGCCGCCCCTTGACGCCATCGCTCCGCGCCGGCTATCCCAGGACTTTGGGGTGGATGGGGAGGGTGTGATGCGCAAGGAAAGGAGACGGCATGAGTCGGGACAGAGAGAGGCAGCTCCCCCTTTTTGGACACAGGGTGCCTCTGAGCGTGTGGAGAGGGCTCGATGATTGTCCCTGGTGAGGGAGTGGAAGGAACGCAGAGGTGGGTCCAACAGACCAGCTTCTGCCCTGGAAGCAGCCTTGGCTACAGTTCCCATCCTTGGGGCAGGCGATGCTGTAGGTCCCGTCCTCTCTTTTGGGCTCCTCTCCCTCCCAGATCTTGGGAATATTGTGGGACTAGACAAGAGGAGCCAAGAAGCTGCCTAGACAGTTCCCTCTTCCAGACCTCTTCTTCCTTCTTGTAGCGGAAAGATGGTGCCGCCTTTGGACTCGTGTCTCTCCTGACTTCCTGCCCTTGCCAGCCATGGGTCTGAAAGCCAAGGTCCAACCATTGATGGAAGAGACCCCGGTCAGGGTAGCCGTGCGCATTCGGCCACTGTTGCCCAAGGAAAAGTTACACGGGCACCAGACCTGCCTCCAGGGAGACCCTGAGAAGAAGGAGGTGACTTTGGGCCACAGCCAACGTTTCCAGTTTGAGACCATCTTCACCGAAACATCAGACCAGGTCTCTGTGTATGCCACCTGTGTCCAGCCCCTGGTGGAAGCGTTCCTGGAAGGCTTTAATGTCACCGTCTTTGCTTACGGCCAGACCGGGTCGGGGAAGACCTACACCATTGGAGAAGCACGTGTCTGTAAGTTGACTGGTTTTCTTGCATAAATTAGGTCCTTTAAAGCAGGGGTCACCAACCCCCGGTCCGTGGACCAGTACCGGGCCACAGCATGCCAGCAACCGGTCCGCACAAACAAGCAAAGGCCCATCCGCGGGATGCAGGCAGCCCACAAAACCACGCAGCCTTTGGTCTGCGGAAAAACTTCTCTCCACGGAACCGGTCCCTGGTGCCCTTCCTTCCTCTCCCTCCCTCCCTCCCTCCCTCTCTCTCCTTCCTTCCTTCCTTCCTCTCCCTCCCTCTCTATTCTTCCTTCCTCCCTCCTTTCCTCTCCCTCCCTCTTCTTCCTTCCTTCCTTCCTTCCTTCCTTCCCTCCTTGGTCGTCTAGTTTTTTTAAAAGAACCCTTAAAACACTCTTGTTTTATTATTAATTTATGCACTGCTTATATATCCAAGCTGTGCAATGCCTTTCTTCAAAGCGCTGCCAAGCCTACGCGCCCTTGCTAGGAGGTCTACCTTTAGTGGGAAAGGGAGCATATATGACAGTGGTGTCTCCAAGGAGACGACCATTCCGTTGCATCAGAGTATTTCCCTTGGGGAGCGGATGCATCCTCCCTGCAGTCAGGGCCACTAACAAATCCCATTTCTCCTATCCAGCTTCCATCCGTGAGGATGAGCAGGGCATAATCCCTCGAGCCATGGCTGAGGCCTTCAAGCTGATGGATGAGAACGATCTGCTCAACTACACGGTCCGCGTCTCTTATCTGGAAGTGTACAAGGAGGAGTTCCGAGACTTGTTGCAAGTGGACACAGCCAGCAAGGACATACAGATATGGGAGGATGACAGAGGCAATATAGGTATAAGCCAGACATGTCAAACTCGTGGCGTCGCGCGATGTATCGGAGCTTTTTCTCCATTGCCGGCAATGGGGTGGGCACGGTTTCCTGGTGACACGTCCCGGGCCAGCAGTTTGACACCCCTGTTGCTATTTGCTGGTGTTAAAGGTATTGTCACAGGATGTAAGCTGTTCTAAGTAAAGCTGCCTTTTGCAATTGATTGAAGGTGATTCTGTCAATGCCAATGATGTTTAAGTGGTTCTGCGGTTGTTTGGGGATGGCATCTAAGGCACCTGTTACTATTAGTACTATATTATCCACTCCTTTCATTATTGTCCCTTTTTTAAAAAATCATAGCTGCCAAAATAGTATATAAAATTCCAGGAAATATTATTATTATTATTATTATTATTATTATTATTATTATTATTATTATTATTATTATTATTATTATTATTATTATTATTATTTCTTCTTCTTCTTCTTCTTCTTCTTCTTCTTCTTCTTCTTCTTCTTCTTCTTCTTCTTCTTCTTCTTCTTCTTCTTCTTCTTCTTCTTCTTCTTCTTCTTCTTCTTCTTCTTCTTCTTCCTCCTAACAATTCCTTTCTTCTCTTGTTGCAGTGCTGCACGGGGTGAAGGAAACTGAAGTGGAAGGTCTGGATGAGGTTCTGAGCCTGCTGGAAATGGGCAATGCAGCCAAGCACACGGGAGGCACCCGCCTCAACAGGAAGTCAAGTCGCTCCCATACCATCTTCACTGTGACCATGGCACAAAGGCAGAGCAGCAACTGCCTCGCTCGCTTCGCCTGCCCAGAGAAGACTTTGGCTCCAACCTCTGGGCAGATCCTCACTTCCAAGTTTCACTTTGTGGATTTGGCCGGTTCTGAGCGGGTGATGAAGTTGGGGTGTACCGGGGAGAGGCTGAAGGAGAGTATCCAGATCAACGCCAGCCTCTTGGCCTTGGGAAACGTCATCAGTGCCCTGGGAGACCCACGCCGGAAAAGCAGCCACATCCCATATCGGGATTCCAAAATCACCAGGTAGTCTCTTTTCTGACTCCTTCGGCAGCTCGGCTTAGGATGTAATCTTATCTGCTTTGCTGAAGCAATGGTTGTGTTCCCATATCGGTAGTCCTCAACGTACGGCCACAACTGAGTCCTAAATTTCTATTTAAGTGAGTTTTGCCCCCATTTTATGACCTTCCTGCCACAGTTTAATGAATCACTGCGGTTGTTAAGTTAGTAGCCCGGTTGTTAAGTGAATCTGGCTTCCCCATTGACTTAGCTTGTCAGAAGGTCGCAGAAGGGGATCACGTGAGCACGGGATTCTGCGACCGTCATAAATATGAGTAGAGTTGCCAAGCGTCTCAATTTTGATCATATGACCAGGGGGATGCCACAATGGTTGTGAGTGTGAAAAAACAGACATAAATTCGAGGAATACTTGTAGTCGTTGATCAACTGGCCATTGCGACCCTCTCAATGGATGTTATGGAACTCAAGGAAATGTTGCTGATTGAACAAGCCAGTAAAAACACCAATCCATCTCATCTTTTTAATTAACCCTCTTGTATGATCTGTATCCAAATGGCCTTCCGAAGACGTAGTAGCAGTTTTCAAGACTCTCTTGAAGGCTAAGAGGTTGGGATTGTTCCTTATCTCAAGAGGCAGACATCCCCAAGAGATGTAATATCCTCATTTTAATATCCAATGTTAAGCTTTTCTAAATAAAAAAAAAACAATTCCGCTTTTGGAATGGTCCTTTGTTATCTCCCCTCACTTCTTTTTTAAGCTGAAATAGAGGATACAGCTCAGTCGTTGGGAAATAGCCTGTCGGGGTTTTCAGCGTGTGCTAAGTCATTGTGGACATAAGAGTGACGTTGGATAAATCATAACAGCCTGGGTTCAAGCAAAACCCTGATTTCTAGGCTTGGCTGGCTGGCTCTGCAGAACACACAAGCTGATGTTTGGAAGCTAGGCTGTGTGGCTTAGCACATCACGAGAACCCAGACAATTATGGCGTAGTTAGCAAAAATAATTAAACAAATAATAAATTAAATTCAGGGCAGGGTTCTACAATGCTAATGGGTGTTTTTTTTCCCCTTCCTGAAATAAAATTGATTTGAAGCTAAGAACTGCATAAATAAATGAATCTCAGTGCCACAGTTATTTTCATTTACAGCCCCTGAGACGTTTTTCCTTCCCAAGAGATATTTATGACCCAAAACAAAAACCGGACAACATTGTTCCTTCTCCCATTCTACTTCAATCTTACTAAGATGAAGTCCTACTCTGCTTTTAGGATCTTGAAAGGCTCTTTGGGCGGGAACGCCAAAACGGTGATGATCGCCTGCGTTAGCCCTTCCTCCTCCGACTTTGATGAGAGTCTGACAACTCTGAATTATGCCCGGTGGGCTCAGAATATCAAAAATTGGGCCGTGGTGAATTGCAGCAAGGAGGTGGAGCCCGTAGAAGCCCTACAGCTGCGTCTCAAGAAGTTTCAGAGGGCCCTGGAACAGAGACACCGCTCGGAGACTCGCATCATCCGTCGATCGGAGGTGCCCATCAAGGGTCACGTGGAGGAAAACGTGGCTCGCTTACGAGCTGAATGCAACCACTACCGGACTTGCACAGATGCCGCCTATCAGCTCTTGATGGAGCTGCAAGGCTATTTGACAGAGGAACAGGGGCTCCAAGTGAAGGGCTGGCTGTGTGCAGTGGAAAACGGGGCCGGTGAGCTGAGCTTGATCTCTGGCGTAGACAGCGGGATCGGAAGCACTTCGGCTGAGGAGCTGCACTCCAAAACTTCCAGTTCCAAACTGGTCAAGACTCAGGTACTGTGGTGGAACCACCAACTGAAGGGGAGGGAGCCCATTTAGGGAAGGGGAGTTGGTTCAGGAGTGGCAACATCTGAGGTCCAAACATTAGGTCTATATCTACTGTTTCCCAGGGGAAGGCAGACTTCCCCGGCAAGATTCTTGTCATATAGGTGATCAACAATAAAGTATTGTTGAAGGAAAAATCTTCATCAGGGTCCAGTGCAAGCCGGAAATAAACAACATGGAGACTGCTTTAGAAAGAAGGTTGTAGTTTATTGAAGAGGAGGGCCAGACAGAAAGATGGCTCTGGAAAAAAGAGTGACCACAGGGAGTGGTGGGTTTTGATACCTTCTGGGGCTCTTCAGGTTGTTTCCTGTTCCTGTTTGAGGCTTTGTATTTCCTGTGTCATGTACTTTGACCTGAGCCTGAGTGTGCCTTTCTGGTATTCTGATGATGGTGGTGGGTTAATCCTATTATGTTTCCTGTCCTTAGAATTTGGGTGGGGTATGTAGATTTTAACGGTCTTTGTCTTCCTCATCTCTTCAATTTCTAGCTGGAAGGCTCCAACCTTCCTGAATGGATTATTACATCTGCATTTCTAAAAGCTGGTTTCTGCTGAGTTGTCTGCCTTTTTAAAGATCTTCTCCATTATTCCTTTGGGGAAATATATTCCGCCTTTTTAATATTCCCCCAAATATTTCTTTCTCTGGATTCTTCCCACAGTATCTACTTGGGCCTCTCCACATCTGGTTCTGCTTGCTTGCACCTGACAGGTACAGGGATAGGAAAAGAGCACTTGGATGCCCTGGGTTTGGGTCGATGGTGCAGAAAAGAAAGGGAGAAGATTTTATTCACAAATGAAAAAAGTCTCTAGGAAACCTGAAGCAACGTTATGGTTGTTGTAAACCACCCAGAGTCACTTAGATGAGATGGGCGGTATAGAAATTTAATAGCTAAATAAATGAAACATGAAACAGGTTAAAACAAGTGTGAATCGTGAAATAAGTAAAAAAAAAAACAAAGCAAAAAAAAAACAACCCCAACCCTCAAAATTGTGCAACAGTTAAATACGCGCCCAAAGAACCTGCAACAGTTTTGTTGATAACTGGAGATAATGATAGACTATGTAAAACGAAATGGCATGCTTTGAAAATTGTTTTTGTTTTTTTACTAAATGTTAGTCAAGTAAATGCACTGGCTGCTTTTTTAAAAAAAAAAAATAAACCAGAGTGTTTTAAGGTTAAGCAGCCAGCAACCAACCAATTGTGGCTGTTTTTTTTAAAGAGCTGTCAGAGACTATTATGCTGTGAAGTGTTTGGAAGGGACATGATTGATTATTTTGGATTTTTATTTTTTCGCTCTTGGGGACCGTTAAAGGTGGGGATGTAATTAAATAGCCTCCCTTCTCCTTCTCCATCGTTAAACGACTTGGGAAGCTGCCTAAAGTAGCCACTGTTAAATTTTGTGACCAATCTTGATGTGATAACAAAGGGAATTTACGTATGGCCTGCAGTTCCTCGTAGCAGCCAACTGGTTCTGATCCAGGGAAATCAAAATTATTTGGGGGGTGCAAGACATGGAGCTGTTTTTGCCAACAGCATCTCGTGGGGAGATACTGAAAGTGGTTATGAGGGTGCTCTGCTCATTCTCTGGTCCGGATGGGGAGATGATCCAAGAACTTTCTGAAGAGCCCATGCAGAAGATCCCACTTTTCTCTCCTTGTTCTCTTCTTCTTTTGCCAGGAGGAGCATCAACGAGGACCCGAGATGGTGAGAAGGGAGGAGGTGGTGAGGCTGGAGGAGCAAGTAGAGCGCTTAGAGAAGGAGAACCAGGATTTCTTGGCTGCCCTTGAGGATGCTATGGAGCAGTACAAAGCCCAGGTATCTCCTTGATAGGTTGGCAAGCTTCTCTTCCTTTGGCCGGCCATCTTGCTGATCAAGGAGTCGTTCATCTTTGCAGCTGTATTCTTTTTCTCCACTTTTGGGCTCCTTGAGAGCTTATCTCCTTTCAGCTGCATTTGAGGGGAGGAGATCATCCATCTTTGGAATTTGGGTCAATCGCTCCATTCTCTCGTACTTGCCTTGCTACCTTCTAACTCCAAAGTTTCTCTGAATGTCCACTCAAAAGGCCAGTGGGAACAGGTAGAAGATCTGCAACCAGGCATTTGGTGCAAGCCCGTATCTCTCATATACGTAGTTCTTCTGAAGCAGTTTCCTTCCTTAAAGTGCTGGGACTGCAAATCTGGGAAGTCCTTCTTTAGAAACTTGGGGGAAATTTGAAGAGTTCTTATCCCAGCACATTCGGAAGCTGCTAGATGGATATATCTGCTACAAATTGGGGTGGGGGGGGGCATGGAAAAATACAGTATTTCTATAGCCTTGGAAGCTAGCTGAAGATGGTGCTGTGATGTCGCCAAAGAAGGTGAAGTCAATTGGGATTTGATCAATTTTCCCCCCTTCGTACAGTTTTTGATAGATGCATGGAGTATACACAAAGTTATGTTAGTGCTTTAGTAGAATAAAAAATAAATCAGAGTTGGAAGGGACTTCTAGTCCAGCCCCTGCTCAAGCAGAAGACCCCATACTATTCCAGACAAGTGGATGTCCAGTCCTTCTTAAAAGCCTCCAGTGTTGGAGCACCCACAACATCTGAAGGCAAGCCGTTCCACTGGTTGATTGTCCTTACTGTCAGGAAGTTTCTCCTTAGTTCCAGGTTGCTTCTCTCCTTGATTAGTTTCCATCCGTTGCTTCTTCTCCTGTCTTCAGGTGCTTTGGAGAAGAGGTTGACCGCCCTTTAAAAACAAGACAATAAGTCATGTTGTTGAAAACGGGTAGTTTACTCATTTTGCTGAAGGAGGGGACACCAGAATAGGAACAATAAAGAAGCGGGGTGCCCGTGGCCCTGAAGTTACCAGCTACGCTTTCAAGCAGTCACATTTGGTCTTGCGTTGTTTTTTTTCAGGGCGCCAAATTGCGAGAACAGGAAGATACCATCTCCGAACTTCAGAAGTACCTAAAGATGCCCCATTTGGGCATGCCTGAACTGCTAGGGATTGTCCCCCTGGTGAAGCTTGACCAAAGGCCACACACAGCTCCTGTGGATGCACACCAGTCCCACCACTGGCTCAAGCTTGCCTGTAATAATCCCAGTAAGGTTTGTGAGTTGTTTTTAATCACCTTATACTTGGGAGTTACTTTTTTTTCTTAAGTCTGGATTGGAGACAACTTGCAGGCTAGGTCTCCCTTCCTACCCTCAGCCCTCATCCAGTTAAATAAACTCACATTTAGAAGCGACTGTGATAGGCATCTGAATTAACATTTTTGCATGCACTTGTGAAATCTCTCGTAAGGACACCAAAATCTTGGGTTATTTCGGGAATTTAGAAGCTACTATGCAAGATCCCATCATAATCTTGGGAGAGAGGAAAGGATGATAGCTCTTTCTTCAAAGTCTTTATTTATTCATTCGATTTCTGTAGCCATCCAACTCAACCGACTGACTGTGGGCAGCTTACAGTTCTAAAATCATAAAACAAAAGCAATTGTAAAAACATGCAGACAATAAAGAACATCCACAAAATAAATAAATATAAACAGCAGCCATGGTGATTAATTGACTAATAGTATAGCTAAGTCACTGGGTCCTTAACACATTCTGAGCCCCAGGCCTGGGTACCTATCTTTCTCCACTGGAAAATATGCCTAATATATTTTACCTAACAATATGGCAAACAATTTGAGCATCAGCTTATTGGGCATTGCATGAATTAATGAAAAATAAAAGCAAGAACATAATGAGGTGTCTGGGAGGCACATTAACCGTATTCCTATTATATACTTAACTTAGCATGGCTTTCTCAATTCACCCAATTTTGGGGGTTCCCATCACACATAACGTGATGACGTGACCTAGTCTTGTGCAACTTGCTGGTCAAAAATGTGATTGGCTAGCAAGTGGCTCATGTTTGTGTTGCAATAAGTTATTTTTTTTTATTTCCCTGGAAGAAGATAAATCATTAAAATTCAATCTAAGTAGCTATAAGTCACCTCAAACCTTCTTGGGGCAAATAGCTTAGAGCTGTAAGCAAATTCTTAGAGCCATCCTGAAGCCTTTTCTTCATTGCACATATTCCTTTAAATAGCTCCATAGTGTCACAGCTCACAATGGAGAAGACTCATTGGGACAAAGTCACAGTCACGCTGGAGATGGTGCGTACAGCTTTGGGACAAAGGATGTGTTACAAATGAAAATGCTGGACAAAGTTTTGGATTCATCTTTGGAGGATGAGAATAGATGCTGGCCAGTCTGGCCCCTTCAACAATACAGGTGAGTCATGAGGGACATCTTACATCTTCTTGTAGATGGTTTTGGGTCTGGTGGTATCCACAATGTTTCAAATATGGTTTTTTTTTTAAATATGAAGCATCTGCATTGAATTCAAAAGGGTTGCTTCAAGTCTGAAACGTTGATTCCATTGAAATACTCTATTTGATTCTAGATACCGATTTGATTTTTCTGAATTGGTTTTCTAAAAAAAGAAGCAAGCATCTTTTTCAGCCCCCCCGTCAGCCTGATCAGCCAATCTGATCTGATTGGACTTTCAATCAAGTTGCCTTCTTATTGACAGGCAAATCAAAGCCGTAAATTGCATCTACAAAGGAGGGTGCTTGAGTCTCTTGGATTAAGAGACTTGAATTTTTTGCCTGTCCACAATTATCTTCACGGTGAAATCTGCAAGACAACGATTGCTTTGAAGCTGAAAAGTTCGCTTCTATGGTTCATAGCTTCCAGCCAGAAAAGTGAGATAATATTTTGAGCAAATGGCACTAAGCTGAAAGAAGAACCTTAACTGACAGAACAGACTGTTCTATTCTGCACAGAACAGTACAGATAAGAAACTCAACATCTGGCCTTGATTCAAAAGGACATTGCTGCATTGAAGAGAGTATGAGTAGTTACTTATGGTAGGCTAACTCAACTTATTTAAGAGTTAGAACAGGGGTGTCAAACTGCCGGCCTGCGGGCTGGATGTGTCATCAGGAAGCCGTGCCCATCCCATTGCCGGCAATGGCAAAACTCTCCTGATATGTTGCGCAACGTCATGTGACATTGTGAGTTTGACATGTCTGAGTTAGAAGGTTAACATGAATTGACAGAGATCCAATGAATCTTATCTTTCTGGCTCAGTTCACATATCTCACTAAGCCATAATCTGCTTTGTTTTAGGTTTACTTTTGTGTGAACTGACTATTGTGGCTTGCATAGCATATAGCCCTAATCAGTAATGGGTTATGTAGTAAACTATGATTAAGTATGACTTGGCTTAGCACCACATATAACCCTGTCACAGAGACTTGCTACAGACTTTTATCTCTCATATTTGTTGTACAATACCTCCAGTTATCTCAGGGAAGTATCCAAGTGTAAGATGACAGTTCTCAAATGGTTTTCAATTTTGTTCTTTCTTTCGTCTGCTTTATTGGTATCCTGTGTTTTTATTAAACCCAACAACTTGGTCTTCTTATAGGAACAGAACCCACAGCTGGAGCAAAGAGGAGCTTTCAACCAAAAAGAATAAAAAATACAACTCAAAATCCCCAGAGGCAGCTCAGGATAAATCTTTGGAACTGTCTAAAGGTACCACATACGTTTCATGCTTTTGATCAGTCTTTCCTTAACACTCTGTCATGGTGCTTCCCAACCTTGGCAGCTTCAAAATGAATGGACCTCAACTCCCAGAATTCTGGGAGTTGAAGTCTGCTCACCTTAAAAGTTGTCAAGGCTGAGAAACACTGCAGTATGAGAATCAGCGGTCCTGAGTTGAAATGAAGGCTCCATTGTCTTTGTGCCATTGCTTCCATCCCTTATTGTGAGAAAATTTGTCCCATACACCTCTCACTCGTATTTTTCTGTTCCAGATGGTAGGCAACAGGAGCTGGGCAGTCCAGCAGGGAGCTTTCCAGGCAAGGATTCAGAATGGCAGCTGCTTCAGGCCCACCAGAAGATCCGTGAATTGGCCATCAACATCCGTATGAAAGAGGACCTGATAGTAGAGCTCATTAAGACAGGTACAGAGCTGTGTGATGAGCAGGGCTCTTCAAACTTGGCCCTTTTATGACTTGTGGACTTCAACTCCCAAAATTCCTCAGCCAAGCGTGCCTGTCTGAGGAATTCTGGGAGTTGAAGTCCACAAGTCATAAAAGGGCCAAGTTTGAAGACCCCTGGTATTGAGGATAGAGCTGGACTGACTGGGAAGAGGATTTAGAAGATGTGCAGATACATCTCTCAAGAGGTGCTTTAGACCCGTGGGCACATTTAGAATTTGGAGAGCCGTTGTAAAATAACTGCGGGGATTTCTCTGTTCAACAAATGACTGAGAAGGTGGGCATAGCAAATCACAAATTTTATTGCTTCCCGTTACTCCACTTCCACCTCTTGTCCCCTTTGGTCCCTAGTATGTACTTTATTAGGGTTACCTTTTTTTTTCTTGATATATGCATGCGTCTCAAGAAAGCATTGGTTGCGGCTACTCATTAGAGTTATATTTCTTTTGCAAAGAATGCTGATAACTAGTGGAAAGATGGATGGTGCTGCAAGCCAGCTTTCCCAGATTTTTTTTTAACCTACTCTTATACGTTTTTTGTGTGCTGCCTGCATCTCGTGGATGGATCTTTGCTTGTTTGTGCGGACCGGTTGCTGACCGGTCCACGGACTGGAGGTTGGGGACCCTTGCAATACTAGATTGGTCTAAAAAGTAGTTTTTGGAAAAGCGATAGCAGCATAATCTTTCTTGCAAGTCTGAATGCCCTTCTCCTCTTCCTTGCTTCACCATTCTGTGAATTACAGAGGGACCTGCCCGAGACGTTTACTTAAATTAGTTTTTTTTTTTAAATGAACTCAGTTCATGCTTGATCCTCTACCTCTTGTCCTTCAGGGCCACTCCTTATGCCCTCTACTACAATCCTACCTCCCCAGGTTATCTGTTTCTCTTCTTCTCTACTTGTGGAAAGGACTAGCAGAGCTTTCTCTTGGAACATCAGACTTTGCTTCTGTTCCTCTTTGACTGCTGTATCCTTCTGCACAATTCTTCCTCTTCTTTCTAGTTCATTTGATGTCTCGTTTTTCTGTTCAGAAGGTCACTTCCTGGGCTGATCCTTCTTCCATGTCACAGAAGTCCGTCTGTTTCAGGCAAGCATGCTCAGGCCATGAACAAGCAGTACCAGCAGAAGATCCAACATCTGGAGGAGGAAGCCGAGGAGGTGCGGGTGGAGCTGAACGATGGCCAGAGGCAGTTGCAAGAGCTGCAAAGCAAAGAACCGCGTGATCCTGCCGAAAAGTGGAAACTCCAGGAATATCGCAGCAAAGTAGAAGCTGCTCAGAGCAAGGCGAAGGTAGCCTGGAAAAGAAGAGGGTTCAAATGAAGCCTGGAGCCAAAATGGTTTAGATCAGGGGTCTGCAACCTTGACAACTTTAAGGCTTGGTGGACTTCAGCTGGTTGAGGAATTCTGGGAGCTGAAGTCCCCAAGTCTTAAAGTTGTCAAGGTTGCAGACCCCTGGCTTAGACAGTTTAGCAAATCCCTACCACCACTGTAAACTGGTTTCATGGCGTAGCATAATGTGTGTGAAGCCAACCGTTTATAAATGCAAAAAAAAAAAAAGTTTAAATAACTATGTCAACGCTGCTAACATTGGATGTTCTTGCTTTGACAACAGATGGAGATGCAGCTTTTTTCTTTCTTATACTTTACTCTTAGAGTTAAAGGATACTGGGGGAGGGGAGGAATGTGATGGGAGTTAGTTAGACATACAATATCGTAACAAGAGCTGATAAAGCATGGCGGGATAACGAACTGGGCGGAAAGCCAGCATTTCAAACTAATTGGAGAATGTGATTCATGACTGTTAGTTGTAGGAGGGAATTGTGCTTTGGTCTATGTGCTGAAGGGAGGGGAAGTCAGATTTTGGCTTTGCCTATGTACATGCCGAAGCTATGCTGCTCGATTAAAGATTCTTTAAGGTAAACAATGCCTCAAAGTTCTTCGAAGAGTTTCATCTTTCGGAATCATGACAAACTCTAGTTTAGCTGGTTACTGATACCCAGACATTGTGACTTGTAAAGAGTTTAACGTGAGCCCAGAGTGAAACGGGCTTGTCTTTTGGCCCAGATTGAATCATTTGAATTTTTAAATTTAAGCATCCCATGTAAACCCAGCACCGTAGCTTTTGCTTGATGCTGGGAACATCTGGAGAAGCAGCTCAGACTTTAGAAGGAAGAGCAGCCAAGTACAGATAGTCCTTGACTTAACAACAGTTCATTTAGGGACCGTTCAAAGTTACATCAGCACTGCAAGAAGTGACTTATGACCGTTTTTCACACGGCCACTGCAGCATCCCCATGGTCACGTGAACAAAATTCAAATGCTTGGCAACTGACTCGTATTTATGACGGTTGCAGTGTCACGGGGTCACGTGATCCCCTTTTGCAACCAATAGGAGAAGCCGGACTCACTTAACAACCCTGTTATTAACTTAACAACTACAATCATTCACGTAACAACTGTGGCCAGGAAGATTGTAAAATGGGGAAAAACTCACTTGACAAATGTCTCCCTTGGCAACATAAATGTTGGGGTCAATTGTGGTGGTAAGTTGAGGACTACCCTTATCAGGACACAGTTCCATCGTCCCGACCATTTTAGGAACTGAATGTCCGGTCCCGGCATCTGCTACCCTCCCTGTCTCGTTTCTCTTGGCACAGATCCTGCAGGAGAAGAAGCGGGTGACTGAAAGACTAGCCTCCTTCTCTGCTCAAAACGAGAAACGCCTGCTGGAGCTAGAGAGGAACGTGCAGCTGATGCGGCAGCAGCAAGGGCAGCTTCAGAAGCGCTTGCGGCAAGAAGTGGAGCAGAAGCGACGCTTGGAAACGGAGATGCAGAAGAGGCAACATCGGGTCAAGGTAGAGATAGCTGGGTGTCAAGCTCGAAGCGCGCGTATGATGTTGCCACCATTATTGCTTCTCAACTTGCCAATGCAGTAGGGGGGGGGAGGAGAGAGAGAAATGGAATGCAGACTCCAGACGACATGAAGTCAGCCCCTGGGAACCAAGGATGTTTCAGCAGGTGTTTGCAAACCCACAGAGACACTTTCTCATAACAACATTTTGATACTCAATTGGACCATGTGACCTGCACTAATAGGGGGAGGGAGAATTCTAGACTTTAATTATAGCGGTTTGCGCGGGAAATAACCAGAGCTGGTTTTGCTTTCATCTCTGCCGAAATGGTGTACTCAATAAAGTTTTGCATTAAGAGATTGGATCATCTTGACGATGCTTGCTTAGTTGGGTTTATCAGTCGGAACCTTGAGACTGGGCTCCAGCATCCAAGTGAGAAAAACTGGTGATAGGCAGAGCTTATCTATCATGTTTGAATCAAATTAATTTTATTGGCGTCCAAGGCAAGGAGAGATATTATTATTATATAGACAATGGTGTTAAGTCACAGCTGCCAGTTCTTTAGCTGGTGTTGGCCCTCATATGCATCATGTTCTTCCCAGGAATCTAGGATGTTGTAATGCATTGGTATAGTATATAGCAATAGCATTTATATACCACCCTGTAGCAGTTTACAGCACTCTCGATGGTTTACAATGTGGAAGCATTATTTGCATATTGCCCCCAACAATCTGGGTCCTCATTTTACCAACCTCGGTAGGGTGGAAGGCTGAGTCAACCATGAGCCGGTAAGAATTGAACTGCTGACAGTGGGCAGAGTTCGCCTGCAATACTGCATTCTAACCACTGCGCCACCAGGGATCTTCTATTGGCAGAAACAAGCAATGTGGCCTTTTGTAATTGTAGTTGCGTAAACTACCTGGTGAATTCTGAGATCCAAACATTTCAGGGCATCCAGGTTGGCAAGGGATGAATTTAGAGATAGCGGAAATGCATTTCAGCGTAAAATATTTTAAACTGGGAACCAATAACTTTTGGGGCATTCAGGAACCATGATTAACATTCAGACATGGCTGGCTTCTATCGGAGAGCAAGATCAGAATAGTAATGTTTTCCCCAGATTTCACGTGCCTCGAGGGCAATGTTGGGTGGCTTCCTTTCCCTGTCTATGGAGGCTCCACATGTAGGATTCTCACTTTCAAATGCTGGTCAGTTTTCAGCAATTATGGCTGGAGTTTGTCCCAGGGAATTCTTAAAAGTGGTTCAGAAGCCATATGCTGTCCAGAAGATCCGGGCTGTTCTCCTTTGTTTTAAATAAATACACAAACAGTAGCTAAATGGAATATTTTTTTTCCCTTCCATCTTTAGGAGTTGGAGCTGAAGCACGAGCAGCATCAGAAGATTCTGAGGATCAAAACTGAGGAAGTAGCTGCCTACCAGCGGAAGCACAGGAGCGGCAGCAATGACTCCATGATCAGCCTAGAACAGCAGCAGGTAAAAGCAGCTGCCTATGGGCTTCTGGGCAGGACACTGCAGAATGGTGGTCCACATGTGGGGCAAAGGACAACATGGACATCATGACCCAAATGGTATAACGATGTCATTTGCACAGTGACGTTGGGATGCTATGAAAGCCAGCTGAGTGACTTTGGGTCAGTCACCAGGAGAGGGTGAGTTCTAGTCCTGCCTTAAACATGAAAGCTGGCTGGGTGACTTTGGGTCAATCATAGGAAATGGTGAGTTCTAGTCCTGCCTTAGGCATGAAAGCTGGCTGGGTGACTTTGGGCCAATCACCAGGAGATGGTGAGTTCTAGTCCTGCCTTAGGCATGAAAGCTGGCTGGGTGACTTTGGGTCAATCACCAGGAGATGGTGAGTTCTAGTCCCAACTAGGCATGAAAGTCAGTGGGGTGACTTTGGGCCAGTCCGCCTTTCAGCTCAAGCCAGCTGACAGGGTGCTTGTTGTGGGGAAAATAGGAGAAAGGTATTTTGGATATGTTCACCACCTTGAGTTATTTGTAAAAATAATAAAGGTGGGATACAGATTAAATAAGTAAAAAATAAATAAAAATAGCATCACAAAAATATTCTGCTCTCTGAAGTAATTGGAAGAGGTGATCCATGAACCCCAAGGGCAGAAGAGATTATACTTGGGGGATTAGGTCTGGTCCAAAGAGGGATTTTTAGAGTAGGAATTCTTTTTGGGGGGAATTGACAATAAAAACTTGCACCTTGTCTAGCACAGGGGTCTTCAAACTTGGCCCTTTGGTGACTTGTGGACTTCAACTCCCAGAATTCCTCAGCCAGGCATGCTGGCTGAGGAATTCTGGGAGTTGAAGTCCACAAGTCATAAAAGGGCCAAATTTGAAGACCTCTGTCTTAAATCTAAGAAACAAAATGGAGGCTGGCTGAGGAATTCTGGGAATTGAAGTCCACAGGTCATAAAAGGGCCAGGTTTGAAGACTCCTGGTCTAGCATATCTGATCCCAGTGGACAACCTTCTCTCTTTTCCTCCTGTTTGTCTACCAGAAAATTGAAGAACAGAAGAAGTGGTTGGATGTAGAGATGGAAAAAGTCCTCAAGCAACGGCGGGCCCTGGGTGAGCTGGAAGATGAATTGACCAAGAGAGAAGCTATTGTTGCCAAGAAAGAAGCTCTCCTTCAGGAGAAGAACGACCTGGAAAACAAGAGACTCCGGTCTAGCCAGGTGGGCAAAATGTCCCTTTGCTTCCTGAGTATATTATAGCAGTCAACATTGGTCAAGAAAGTAGATTAAATGAAATATGGACAACCTGTGTAAGAGATGCTGAGCGAATGAAGAATTATTTATACAAAGTGTATAGATTCTCACTCCTCTGCTACAGTGACTTAGCTTTAAGCTCTTGTTAAGGGTGGAGTAGCTACAGTAGCTCTGAAACAGTATGAATAAATTTGGGCAATTCCACTGGTCCTACTGTGCAATGCTTTGGACGTGACTTCAGACAGATGCTTCAGAATCTTGAGGGGTGCAAGTACTACATCTCTGCTACTTTTTAAAGCAGCTGTGTCTTTTCCCAGGATCGGTGGACATTCTCTAATTTTGCCTTCCTAACTTTTCTTCAGTAAATATTTGCTTACCAGGAGTTATTGGAGTCTGGAAAACTGACTGTTGGACGCTGAATGGTCCTTAAGATCTCTTCCTTCTCCGTCTGCTTCAGGCTCTGAATGATGACATTCTTCGTGTCTCCAGCCGTCTTGAGTACCTGGAGAAAGAGCTAACCCAGAGGAACGGGCAGCTTTGCCACAGCAGCGCACAGGACCAGCAGCACATCCGGCAAGAAATTAATAACTTGCGGCAGGAGAAGGACCAGTTGCTCAAGCAGAGATTGGAGATTGATGAGAAATTACATCAGGGCACCTTGCTATCAGCCGAGGTAAGCAGGTCTGCTCATTCTATTTTTAAAATAGATAACAATCCCATTACAGACAAAACAAAAAACAAAAAACAGATGTAAAATCAATGTTTGGTTGAATCATCATGGAAGTTAGTAAATGTTTCACTACTGAATTCTGTATGGAGGTTGCCCTTTGTTTTATCCCCCCCCCCAACAGCAATTCCATGAGAAAGGTTGGGTTGAGGTAACAAGTACCCTTAAATTGTAGTCATTAGGATAATGAGGTATCTTGGAGCTTGCACTGAACCATGAATATTATTCTGCTCATTTGGGGACTTGGTGATACTTTAGAATAGGAGCCTCCAAATGTGGTAGCTGTGGATTTCCAGGAATTCCTCAGCCAGCATGCTGGCTAGGGAATTCTGGGAGTTGAAGTCCGCAAGTCTTGAAGTTGCCAAGTTTGGAGATTTCTACTTTAGAACATGATCTCCCTTTATTCTACCAATGGCCATAACAGTAACTATATTACAGGAAGGAAGGAAGGAAGGAAGGAAGGAAGGAAGGAAGGAAGGAAGGAAGGAAGGAAGGAAGGAAGGAAGGAAGGAAGGAAGGAAGGAAGGAAGGAAGGAAGGAAGGGTCAGTAGATAGATGGGTCGGTGGATAAAGCGAGGATTGGAATTCTAGTCAACTGACTGTTACCACTCATGAGGATCAAATAATTTCTCGGCGTGGGGGGGGGATCTTGGTCTGTTTTTAGGAGGAGCGGATACTTTTCCAGCTGGATGAAGCCATCGAAGCCCTGGATGCTGCCATAGAATATAAGAATGAGTCCATTACTTGCAGGCAGCGAGTTGTGAGGTCCTCCGCCAGCCTTCTGTCCCAATGTGAGATGAACCTTATGGCAAAACTCAGCTACCTCTCTTCTTCCGAGACCCGGGCACTTCTTTGCAAATACTTTGATAAGGTAGGCATCCAATAATGCATGGCTCAGAAATGTGTGTGAACCCCCCCCCCACCATAGAAAGCCAGCATGTCAGAGGAAATACTGTAGACTAGGGGTCCTCAACCTTTTGGGCACCAGGGACCGGTTCCGTGGAGAGAGGTTTTTCCATGGACCGGAGGGTGCGTGGTTTTGTGTGCTGCCTGCATCCCACAGACGGGGCTTTGCTTGTTTGTGTGGCCCGGTTGCTGGCATGCCGCAGCCTGTAATAGTCCATGGACAGGGGGTTGGGAACCCCTGCTTTAAAGGACTTAATTCATGCAAGAAAACCAGTCAACGTACAGACACGTGCTTCTCCAATGGTGTAGGTCTTCCCTGAGCCAGTCTGGCTGTAAGCAAAGACGGTGACATCAAAGCCTTCCAGGAACGCTTCCACCAGTGGCTGGACACAGGTGGCATACACAAAGACCTGGTGCCAGTCCACAGACGGGGAGTTGGGGACTCCTGCTGTAGACTTCTCCCTTGCATGTCACTTTTCTTCGTTGAGAAATTGATCCGCTTTGTTTTTAAAGAACATTTAGCTAATTAAACTGCTATGCGCCTGTTCAGTTCCGGGATAACTATTGTAGAGTTCGGCTTCGTGGAACTGCCTGCTACCTTTTTTTTTTAAATAACCACAGCCAGTTGAACTATTCCAAACATTCCTTTTAATGATCAGGTGGTGACCTTGCGGGAGGACCAGCACAAGCAGAGTGTGGCCTTTTCTGAACTGGAAATGCAGCTGGAGGAGCAGGTCCAGCTGGTGTTTTGGTTGGAGGTGGCCCTGGAGCGTCAACGCTTGGAGATGGACCGCCAGCTGACCTTGCAACAGAAGGAACATGAACAGGACATTCAGCTTCTGCTCCAGCAGAGTCGGGGTAATAAATAGGACTGAGGAGGAATCGTGGTCTCTGTTAAATCCTCATCTGATCACTGATGGCACTGCCATTCCTAAAAACACACACTGTGTAAATGTATAACTGTTGTAGTTGTTCAGGTGGGATTGCAAGAAAGATGGAGACATCTGTGGTGGCCGTGCCCAAATTAACATTCCATCTTGTTTGAGAGGTCTTGAAGACATTGGGGAAAAATCGCCTCATACTCATCTGTAATGAACCTTGTTATTGATTTATCATCCATATTTCCCAAGGCATATAAACTTAGGGCCACATAAAAAAATGGATCCCATTCTTCTCTCCTGCCAGATTTGGAAAACTGAAATTGCCTCTTCCATTGAATCTGTAAAGATGTATTTGGCTGAAAAACAGCAGAGATCTTTGAAGAACCTTACAATGAAGACTTAAAGTCAAGCAACAATAAAGGAGGGGATAATAATAATAATAATAATAATAATAATAATAATAATAATAATAATAATAAAGTTGGAAGGGACCTTGGAGGTCATCTAGTCCAACCCCCTACTCAGGCAGGAAACCCTATACCATTTCAGACAAATGGCTGTCCAGTCTCTTCTTAAAAATTTCCAGTGTTGGAGCCTTCACCGCTTCTGGAGGCAGGTGGTTCCACTGGTTAATTGTTCTAACGGTCAGGAAGTTTTTCCTTAGTTCTAGGTTGCTTCTCTCCTTGATCAGTTTTCCGGAGTGCTTTTTCCAACTTCTGAATCAGATCAGTAGCTCTAGATTTCCTTGTGCTCCCCCATCCTATGTACCAGCTCCAATCCTGCTGAGCTTTTTAAAGATCGGTCAGATCAGCTAAGGGGCTACCCTCTGCTGTGACACAAGAATAAGCTGATTCTTTATTAGCTGGTCTTACATTATATTGCACATAGAAGTGTAGGTTTATCCTTAAGATAATATGTATTCAGATGCACATACTTTGAAAGTTTCCTTGTGTTTTCCATGAGCTTCTGATTTTTTTAATTCTGTGGGGGTTTTTTTTAAAGAAAAGGGTTGTCTCTGTTGGATAGAATCAAGATCACGTGAAGTATTAATACCACTTTACAATGCCTTAGTAAGGCCACACTTGGAATACTGCATCCAGTTTTGGTCACCACGATGTAAAAAAGATGCTGAGACTCTAGAAAGAGTACAGAGAAGAGCAACAAAGATGATTAGGGGACTGGAGGCTAAAACATATAAGGAATGGCTGCTGGAATTGGGAATGTCTAGTTTAACAAAGAGAAGGACGAGGGGGGACATGATAGCAGTCTTCCAATATCTCAGGGGCTGCCCCAAAGAAGAGGGAGTCAAGCTATTTTCCAAGGCGCCTGAAGGCAGGACAAGAAGCAACGGATGGAAACTCACCAAGGAGAGAAGCAACCTGGAACTAAGGAGAAATTTCTTGACAGTTAGAACAATTAACCAATGGAACAACCTGCCTCCAGAAGTGGTGAATGCTCCAACACTGGAAGTTTTTAAGAAGAGACTGGACAGCCGTTTGTCTGAAATGGTGTAGGGTTTCCTGCCTGGGCAGGGGGTTGGACTAGATGCCCTTCAAGGTCCCTTCCAACATTATTATTATTATTATTATTATTATTATTATTATTATTATTATTATTATTATTATTATTAATCATTGTTTGTCCAAATCTTTGCGTTTTTAACAGACTTTATTTACTTCCTTCTTTTGCAGAGCACATAGAAGGGCAGGGAAACAGCAGGCTTCAGTATGAGCAAAAGATCCAGACGCTGGAAAAGGAATTGGCTCATTGCAAATGGCGAAACGAGGAATTAAACCAAAAGTTAAAGCAGTCAGAGGGACACAGCGGAGGTGAGATTTAGGTTTCTGGTGGGGTGAATCAGCCTTTGCTTTTCTGCTGGTTGTAGAGGACCGAGGAAACGGTCTTGAGGAAAAGAGGAAAGGTTCAGATAAGAGAGGACAGGAAGTGGGGCAGGAAGATAAACTGATGAAATGGAATGAATGAATGAATTGAATGATCCAGGGGAAAGAGAGGAGATATTGCCTAGGACAGTGGTGGCGAACCTATGGCACGGGTGCCACAGGTGGCACTCAGAGCCCTCTCTGTGGACACGCGCACCGTCGCCCCAGTCCTCGGCCTTCAGCTGGGTTTTATAAAACCTTTTCGCTTTAGGCCTCCGCCGCTTCCGTGTGCAAAAAAAAAAAAAAAGGTTCAATCAATCAATTTCAACTTCTTGCGGTGAAAAAAAAGATCTTGCAAAGTTGGAATTGATTGAACTTTTTAGTCCCACCCAGTCTGCCGTTACCACCGCAGCCACGCCCAGCCAATGGGCCACACCCACCCGGCACTCGACGATGCATAAGTGGGTTTTGGGTTGCAGTTTGGGCACTCGGTCTCTAAAAGGTTCACCATCACTGGCCTAGGAAACCGTCAGACAAGATACAGGAGTCTGCAGTGGTTTTAACGGTCAGAGAAAGAAACTAAGGAAGAAAATCAAAGTAGTTAAAAATGGGGATGGGAAGTGTTGTGCTTTCGGACTTACAAGGTTCGGTTAACGCAGACTTACAATAAAGTAGAACTAGTTCATCTGGTCATGTTCCCAAATGGGAACTGGATGCATCTGGACTCAGGATCTCAACAAACAGATGTTTTGGCAAAGGAGCCAAGGCACCGTGTTTGGCAATACTGTCCCAGAAGCACCAGAAGCTAAAAAAAATGCAGGTTGCACTGTGTAGAGCAGGGGTCCCCAACCTCCAGTCCATGGACCAATACCGGTCCGCACAAACAAGCAATGCCTCATCCACGGGATGCAGGCAGCACACAAAATCACATACCCCCTCCGGTCCATGGAAAAACCTTTCCATGGAACCGGTCCCTGATGCCCAAAAGGTTGGGGACCTCTGGCGTAGAGAGCTCACGGCACTATGGGATATCATGTCTGAGTACTATGGAGATCCTCAGTCATCCAGGTCATGGTTGTCCCAAAGGTGCTTTTTCAGAAGGCAACTGGACTTTCTTGTTTTTCTTTGAAGACGTTTCGCTTCTCATCCAAGCAGCTTCTCTGACTGGATGGTGGGGAACATCCTGCAGCCGAGAAGGCTCCACACCCATTGGCACTACTCAAGTGACCCTGAGGACACAGGTAAACCTCCAAATGGCTTCAACGGCTCTCAGAAAGAATGCAAATGACCAGCTGTCTGCAAGGAATATAAATCCTTCCATTCCCCGCCCTCCAGTCAGAGCTGAAGAAGCTTCTTGGGTGAGAAGCAAAACGTCTTCAAAGAAAAACAAGAAAGTCCAGTTGCCTCCTGAAAAACCACCTTTGGGACACGTCTGAGTTCATGGATCCTGTTGTCCCTTGCTACCATTGCCTGGCTTCTTTGACCATTATCTGCTGGCTGCGTAATTTATATTATATACCTGCTAGGAACATCATTCAAGTATGTTAAAAACGGCTTTGCTGTATGCAAAGCAGTTGGCTTTGTGAAACCCAAACCCAAACAGCTATTATACCAACCATGTCGTTCCATCACTTTCACTAAAAGATTTTTTTCTCCTACAGGTATGGATAGACCCCATTCACTCAGCACATATGAAGATTTTACCAAAAATAGCCAGCCCCAGGACTTGGTGCATACGCCGTTACCGTCCACGTGGAGGCGCTGCTCACTTTCTAGTGCCAATAACTTGATAGTGGAAGATTTTCGTCAAATGGAGACAGATTATCTCGTAAGGTCTAACCAAGCCAAGGAGATTCCTTTGCCGCCCAGATCCCGGAAGGAATTGCACCGGGCCAGCCAGAATGCCATTCCTGGATTGTCTTACCCAGAAATCATTGATGTCAGAAAAAATCCACTCTAGTTCTGAGATGTTGACTGTGTTCCATCTAAAATAAGCTAATAAGAGCCTTCTGAACGTAACTGCTCATAAATCGCCAAAAAGACAGGAGGTGGGCCCATCCATTATGCAAAATCAGGGTCTTCTGAAGAAATAATAGCTTGAGTTAACAAAAGGCTGCATGGAGAAGAGTTGCTCCAGAATACAGGACATAGATCAGGAGTGTTCAACCTTGGCAAAATTTAAGACTTGTGGACTTCAACTCCCAGAATTCCCATAGGAGCCAGCCATAGGAGTTGAAGTCCACAAATCTTAAAAGTTGCCAAGATTGGACATGTCTGCCATAGAGATTTTACACTTTCCTAATGATAGAAAACGTCCAAATAATGGAAAAGATGGCCTCAAACGTTGGTGGATTCCTTCGCTGGAGATCTCTAAACAGAGACTAGATCAGTGGTTCTCAACCTTTTTAATGCCGCGACCCCAACCGGTCATAAGTCGAGGACTAAACCGGTCGTAAGTCGAGGACTACCCAGCCGGTCGTAAGTCGAGGACTTTCCCTGCCCGGGAGCGCCGCACATGCGTGGTTCCGCCCCCTGCACCGGCCGAGGCGTAGCTGGCAAGCGGCAGAGACAGAGCAGGCTGACCACCAGCTGGCCCAGCCCAAGGGAGGTAAGGCACCCCCCGGAAAAGGGGAAAAAATGGACAAAAAAATGGCAGACAGCCTTGCTTGGCGACCCCCGTGAAATGGTCGATCGACCCCAAATGGGGTCCCGACCCACAGGTTGAGAACCACTGGACTAGATAATTATTTATCAGAAATACTGTATTGGTGGATTTTGGCCTTGGGAAGATCTCTTCCAGCATTTACGATCTCCAGATTGTACAGATCACATTCTGCTTTAGTGTAATGAATGAACCCAGTCAAATGTTGACATCTTCAGAGATCTTTTACCTGGGCTTTTCTGCTTTTGTTACTTTTGTATAGTTGCCTTTTACAGTGAAACTGGTTGTTTCCATTCTTTGCAGACCCTTTTCGTTGCAAACCTGGATTTCCCTTAACGAATACCACCCAAACAAAAGGACAGTAAATTTGATCTGTTTGCAAATATGTATACATACTTTTAAGTAGCTCCTTGGAACTGTACTTTCAATAAACTAGAGTAGCTATTTGTAAATTTGTCTACAGTTTGCCCTTGAGAAGGTTTGATCATAAAAAAACAGTAGTTGATTTTTCTTTCCCTCCAGGCATAGTCAACAGGTTCGGGGTTAGGACTTCAAAAGTGCAGTGGAGACAAATCTAGAGCCTTGGAATACTTAAGATGAATCTAAGATGTGCTCAAACTTTTAACGACCGTTTGAAAAATCAGTCTGTCCCCAAAAAATTTTTTTAATTTATTTTACAAAAGAACAATTTAAAAGTGTTTGCTTTCACTGCTCTCTATTTCTGGACATTCTGCTTAAAACCTTGGAAAGGCCATACGGTGGCACAACCCTTACTTTAAAAACCTATATACAGTACCAGCAGGGGTCTCCAACCTTGGCCATTTTAAAACGTGTGGACTTCCAACCCCCAGAATTCCCCAGCCAGTCGTCATGCGGGCTGGGGGATTATGGGAGTTAAAGTCCAACACAGTTTTTGGAATTCAGCAGAAGCTCCAAGAAATACAGAGTCCCTTTCTGCTGTTCTTGGAACTGTCAGCCACACCCAGCAATGCCTTTTGGGGGCTGAATCCTGGTTTGGATTGCAATGTTTTCTCAGAGAAGTTGAATGTCTGGCTCCAACGTATTCCCACCGGCCATCCCGACTCAGCAGAGTGGCCTTTTCCGTGAGTAGGTCCTGGTAATGGATCTCTTTCTGCCTGGCGCGCTGCGGAAAAGAGAGAGATCCTCGTACGCAGCTGCAAACGTCTCCGAGTCTTCCCCTGTAGGAGGAAACACGTGTTAGAAATCCCAACGGAACGTCGTGAAGAACAGAGATGGGGAAGCTTACTTCTTGCTTGAAGGGCGAGTAGGGCTTCCCAGCTTTCTCAAAAGAAAGATGAAAATAGCTTGCTGTCATCTAGCAGAGTATGAAGTTGTAGCAGAAGAGGGTAAGGATCCAAGATCCTTCCCCCTCTACCTATTCTAATTTGGCAATACAGGGACTCGACTTTAGCACCCTTCTGAAGTCATGATGGACCTACGATCTTGTTCTGAAGTTCTGACAATATCTCCTCCCCCCCCCCGCAGGTCAGGTGACCGCATTTTGGACACTCGGCAACCGGCCTGCATTTATGGCTGTTTGAAGTGTTCTGTCGTGGTTCCGACTAACGAAACATTTCAAAGAACTTCCAGGCATTGTTTATCCTAAAAAAAGTCTTTAATCGTGAAACAAAGTGTCCGGCATAGCATGGTGGATGCCAAGATCTGAGTTCTCCTCCCCTGAGCACATAATATTTCAAGCATATTCCTCTCCTCTAATTTGCAGTCATAAATCACGTTCTCCAATCAGTTTGAAGGGCAAAGTTCCCCTTACTGGTTTCTTAACTACTCCCCCCACACATTCTTTCTCCTCCCCTCCCAGCATCATCTGATTTAACTCTAAAAGTACCACACAGCTTATACAGAGAGTGGCTGCCTCTTCATAGTTTGTCAAAGCAAGAACATCCAATGTTGGCAGTGTTGACATGTTCCCTGGGCATGTGACCATGATTTGCAAAGCTGTTGCTTCAAACTGGTTACCATTCCAAAGCAGGATTGAGGGACGTTAACCTCGAACAGGCTATAGTTTCAACTACAATCGCTGCTCGGGAAATCAAGCCTAGCTACAACTTAGCTTCGTGCACTCTAGATATGTTCTCCAAGGCTACTGCAACCCAACAGTCAGGGCTTGAATTTGCTTTTTTTCCCCTTTCTTTCTTACTTCCCATCATTTTCTTTTCTCATGTTTTTGAAACCACACTCAATTAAGAGCCAGGCGCTTTTACTGGTCTTGAAAAACTCTTTCTTGGCTCAAAAGAAACTCGAGGTGTTTCAAATAAACAAGCCTCAGGTTTATCCCAAAGGTTCTTTTTCGAGAGGAAGGAGATTCTCAGTCATCCAGGTCATAATTGCCCCAAAGATGCTTTTTTCAGGAGACCACTGGACTTTCTTGTTTCTCTTTGAAGACGTTTCGCCTCTCATCCGAAGAAGCTTCTTCAGCTCTGGCTGGAGGGTGGGGAATGGAAGGGTTTATATTCCTTGCAGTCTGGAGATAGATCTATCTCCAGTCTACAACGGAGTCCTTTCAGCAGTTCCAAGGCGGTTCCACACCCATTTGTACCACTCAGGTGACCTTGAGGACACAGATAAACCTCCAAGTGGCCTCAACACCTCTCTAAAAGAATGCAAATGAACAGCTGTCTGCAAGGAATATAAACCCTTCCATTCCCCACCGTCCAGTCAGAGCTGAAGAAGCTTCTTGGATGATGTTCCTAGCAGGCATATAATATAAATTACGCAGCCAGCAGATAATGGTCAAATAAGCCAGGCAATGGGACAACAGGATCCATGAACTCAGGCGTGGCCCAAAGGTGATTTTTTAGGAAGCAACTGGACTTGTTTTTCCTTGAACACATTTTGCTTCTCACCCAAGAAGAAGAAAGAAGAAAGTCCAGTGGCCTCTTGAAAAAAAGCACCGTTGGGACAACCATGGCCTGGAAGACTGAGAATCTCCGCAGACCTCAAGCCTGAGGTTAATTTTAGAGGACACCGGGAATTTGTACCCTCGCAATACTATATGCAAGAAATTCAGCTCCGTTGAAATGTTGTTACTCATCACACCAATGCTTTGAAAGGCGAATCTGCATTACCGTTTGGGCACTTCCTCTGGGACGTAGGAGGGCCTTTATACAGGAGTGGGGACTGTTCCAGTGCCCAAAGGCCACTTGCGGAGATGACACCTGAAGATTTGGGTGGAGTCGTATCTGGAGTTGGGAAAACAGGAGGTTTAAGCATAATTGGAGAGGTGGGGAATTGCATCTAGTACTGGAGGAAAATCTTAAGGAGCTCTTTACAAGAGATAAAGTGGCTTTCATGGAATTTGCTGGCTGTAAGCAGAAAATAAAGCAAGACATCAATAGCTCTGCATAGGTTTATCCTGGTAGGCTCATTATAATTAAAGGTCAAGATCCAGCCTCAGTGCCCTTCTCGTGACATCGAGAAACCACAGAAGAAATGAAGCCAGGACCGAGACAGCCACCTGCTCAGAATGCTTTAAGTTGGATTCCTGCAACTAAGGTTTGTATTCTTACTAGAACTGTAGGAAAAGGTCTGGCAATGGGACTTATTTAATAGCTGCCTTGACAGGACAACAGTAGGAACGATCAGTCCAAAAGTACCTGAGAAGCTGAAGATGTCCTCCAGGGTTGTTGACTTTGAGGAGACTGTCTGTTCTCCCGTGCTGAGCAGTTCAGTTGAGTAGACGGCGACTCTGGGGTTCTCTTTTATTAGGCACGGCCTTTTCATTTCCTGGCTAGCCTCCTCACCCAGTGATCTTGGCTCCAGAGCCCTTTTTCTAGACTCTAGCCCCAGCATGATGAGGTTCTCCTCCTTGTTGCCTTCTGTATCGCTGCCAAGATCTAGAAGCATATCTATTCCTTCAAATTCCGGGTCTCCCAAGGGCTGAGCCTTCCTGGGACCGAAGAGTTCTAATGCTTCCTTGCCCCCAGGATGTGGGGCTGGCTCTTCTCCGACCGCTTCTGCTGGCCTTTCGTTTCGGTTGCAGCCAACCGCGGCCCTTTTCCTCCGTGGCCAATCTTTGATGGCCTCGGGGGTCACCTTCCCGTTACGTTTTGGAGACGGGGTCCAAGCCACACCACTGCTGCCCTGGGACGGGGAAGCCGTAGACGAGGCGCAGAGCGTGGGTGAATAGGAGTGGCATATGTAAGTCTGCCCAGCAATCCCAAACTTCCCAGGGGTATTGTGGGCAGAGCGGACACAGGACGGCGAGATGGACAGCAGTTCCAATTTCTCTGGGTGCCTGCTACACCAGGCCACCGAAACATCCCCCGCCGTGCGATCGTTTTCCTCCCCCTTGAGTGTGTCACACGAAACAGGAGGCTGCTGCTGCTGCTGCACAGCCTCGGAAGCCACCTTTCTGATGCGGAGCTTGGGCAGACCGGAAGCCTGCATTTCAAGTTCCACCTCATAGGTCAGTGGAGCAGCCGTTGCCCCGAGAGTTTGGGACGTAGCCATCTTTTCCTCCTTCTCCAGCCGGGCTGCAGCTTCCCGTTGCCGCCTGTCAGCGGTGCAACGCAACGCATAAGCACAAGAACCTGACTTTGAGATTGCAAGCAGGGAGGAGGCCCGATCGTGCCTGGGGGGGCTCGAGGAGAGCGCAGGCTGTGCATCTGCGGCTTCCTCTGCTGAAGCAATGCCACTTGGGGGCCTCTTGGGGCCTTGGTCTACGGGAGAGCTGTCTGAAAGAGGCTTGTGGAGAAGAGGGGAGACATCCAGTTTTTGGCACAGAACTACGGCGTGTGAAAAGCATGGGGGATTATTGGAAGAGAAGGCGGGCGATGGGCATCTCTCCGGACCCTTCCTCTTACGACTTGGGCTTATCATTTTAGTTATCGGTTCAGGTCTCTGATGCAAGGAGGTGTCCTCTGTGTTGCCAGGTTTAATCAATGGGCTGGTTTCAGCAACAAGACTTTTGCTGTCCGTAGAGGGATGTTCCTCTCCGGGCAAGGAAGGGGGGGAGCTGGGGGCTTTTATTGGGGAGCTCTCTCGGACACCCTGAGTTTCTTGGGGACTGCAAGATTTCCTTCCCTGCTTTTCCCTAGTCAGCGAGAGTGCGCAAGGGCTCATTGCTTTTGCAGACCCGTTACGGGATGGAGAGAGGCCATCAGATTGGAAAGCAGAAGCGACCTCTGAAGGAATCCTAATATTTGGCGACAAGCCCAGTTCTGGATGCGTCTCCTTCAAGGTTGCGGATGACGCTTCTGGCAACAGAGAGGGAAAGTCCACAGATGAGATCGGCTCAGGACACGTATTCCTTCTTCTCTCAAAAACCCGGTTCTCGGCCGAAGCGTTGTTAGGCGTTATTTGGGGGCCAGTTCTCGAGGGACGCCTTGGGGATTGCAGTTCTGAGCACGGCTCCCCCTGAAGAGGGAAGGGGGATGAAGGGGACGACAGAACGATGGGTGAATCGGGACCATCTGCAGGCAAAGCGAACACATCATCCAGCAGGTCGGACAGCGGTGGCTTCTCTGGACTTTGAGGATCTGCTGCTTTGGGTGAGGAAGGACGCCCGTCTTTCTCCTCTGCAATCCAGGCCCGACGGGATTCCTGATTTTCAGTGGAGGCAGGCGAGGATTCGCCCTTCTGCCTCGGGGGGGAGAAAAGATTTCCCAAACATTTGGCCACCGAGTTTTTAAGGGCTGGCGTTTTCTGGGGAGTCTGCCGTGCCTTTTCTTGAATCCGAGGAGATCTTCTCAGCGTGCAGCCCTTGGGGTTGAAGAGCTCCTGGGAAGATTGAAAATAACTCTTCCCTGGTGCCTGTGAAGGAAGCGTGGGAAAAGATCACTGCTTTTGGGGAATTCAGAGAAAAGAACAGAATAAACCGAGCGCTTTTTAAGCACGAAGATTAGCGTGCTCAAAAAATGTGAGCAGAATTGCGGTATGTAATGATTGCTTTGTAAAATAGCTGGAGCTCATCTAACCACCCTCTTTAAAAATTGCATGCATCTTCTTCTATGAATAGCAAAGGAATCTCAATTTTTTAATCATTAAATTCTAATACATTTTGAATAAACACCTTCTGAAGAATATATTACCTATCAGTAGGCTGAGGTCGTTTTTATGTGTACAATTGCCAAGCAGATGCCTTGTAAATTGTTAAACTACAGTCTAGACCCACAAGCTTTTAAAAACAGCAAAGAAGCTGAAAAAAACAGTGTTGACCACTACCCAGAATTGCTTTAGGTGAGATGGGCAGCTATATACATTTGATTAATAAATTTAAAAAAAACCAGACAAGCATTGAGAAAAATAGAAACGTGGCGATTCTACCTGAGGGACAGGCTCATCAAAGGTCAGTTGTTTTCTTCTCGTTTGGGGAAAGTCTGTTCCCCCCAAACTAAATCCATCCAAAACTTCTCCAAAGAGAATACTCTTAGGAGATTGGGGGGCTTTTACGGGAGGTGAAGCCAGACCTGTGAATAAAAATCCAACAGTTCAGACAGGCTTAAGCAACTGTGTCTGTAAGTTTGCAGGACAAGCTCTGTCTACCTAAGACTACCATTTATCGTGATAAATCAAA
Source organism: Protobothrops mucrosquamatus (assembly GCF_001527695.2). Classification (NCBI taxonomy): domain Eukaryota; kingdom Metazoa; phylum Chordata; class Lepidosauria; order Squamata; family Viperidae; genus Protobothrops; species Protobothrops mucrosquamatus. Next base: position 356,569 of record NW_015386672.1, on the reverse strand, counting down.
ACGAAAAACCCATGTCCTTCTAAATACCTACACCTCCTAGCATTATTTAGCCGGCCTAGTCAATGGTGAGGGATGCTGAGAAATTCAGTGAAATAATATCTGGAAGGTCGGAGGTTTGTCTACTCTGTATTGGAAAATAGGAAAGACTTTAATTTAAATTAGTGGTCAAAAACAAACCGGTTCTAAATAGTACAAACATAAATACTGCTACAAATCAGGAAACTCAATCTCTGACACTCCTATTAGATCTCCTTCCTCACCTGGTTCTTCCAGATGTGCAGAATGCACTTGTGGTGTGTTCCTTTTATTTGGCTCTAGGGAGCGGATGGAGCTGGAGAGAAATTTATCCTGCATCAATTGCTTGATCCGCGGACTTCTTCTTAAACCATCTTTTAGGAAGACAGAACAAAAGGGGAGAGAATCAAGGAGCGTTAATGCTTGAGATAGACTATGTCACCCTTAGAAGGAAATACTGAGGACTGGAAGCCCCACTCACCAAAAGAACCTCAAAAGCACAATACTCTCATTTTTCAGGAGCATAAATTGGCAAGATGGAAAACTGATCTCTGCCTCTAGCAAATACGCTTTCTAGACACCACCACTAAGAGACAGAAATAATACTAAACTTGGACACTCAACTATAAAGGGCCGCGGGTTAGCATCGCTCAGTGTCCTTTAAACACACACTCTCTCATTCTCTCTCTCTCTCTCTCACACACACATACACACATTGATCTAGATGAAATTGGAGCAATTTTGTGCCAGTGTAGGAAGGCTGAGTCTCTATTTCATCCTGCGACTCGGCTGCTTTCAAAAAAATGAAAGCAGCTGAGATAACAATGCTATACTTGATGAATGGCTCTTGACCAAAGCCAGAATTTAGTCCTAAGAGCCGTGGTGGCACTGTGGTTAGAATGCAGTATTGCAGGCTACTTCTGCTGACTGCCAGCTGCCTGCAGTTCGATTCTCACTGGCTCAAGGTTGACTCAATCTTCCATCTTTCTGAGATCAGTAAAATTGATTGTTGGGGGCAATACTCTGACTCTGTAAACCGCTTAGAGAGGGCCTGAAAGCACTATGAAGCAGAAGTCTAAGTGCTATTGCAGGCTAACTCTGCTTGCAGCCTGGAGTTCGATCCTGACCGGTTGAAGGTTGACTCAGCCTTCCATCATTCCAAGGTCGGTAAAATGAGGACCCAGATTGCTGGGGGCAACATGCTGACTCTGTAAACAGCTTAGAGAGGGCTGTAAAGCACTGTGAAGCAGTATATAAATCTAAGTACGATTGCTATTTCTCAAATTCCTGTTGCGGTTCAGATCACATCCTGTGGTATACGCTAAAGTAATCTATAACAGGCCAGGGTTATAAAGTTATAAGCAACACTTGTCTCTTCTTGCTCTGCTATGAAAATAATTTTAGTTGCATTCATGTAACCAACATCTCTCAATTTTCAAGTCACTTTGATTTGCAAAGCAATAGCCTGTCAATCAGTACTTACAGGTCATGGTCTTTTCAGGAGATTCTTCCACAATGCCAACATCAGACCCAGGATCCGAACACCTTTGAAGAAAGGAATGTTTGAGATTTAATGGAGCAGCAAGTGGTGTAGAAGTAAAGAAAGGAAGAAAGGAATGGCGACTTTATACCAAAGTAAGATTGGTAAATTGCTATTAAATGATTCGGAAGCTTTCACTCACCGGCCTGTAATCTGCCTCTGCAGAAGGCGCCTGGACATCTGCTTGTGCAAGGGGGTTTCTGCCACCGTTGTGGTCAAGAGCTTGTGATGAGCTAAAACAGAGTACATTGTGTAGAGAAACAAGATTGCACTAAGCAACTAATCTGTTTGCTTCCTGTTTGGACAGCAAGGACAGGAATTCTTTTTCAGGATTGAATTTGTATTGAAAGCAGAGACTACTCCCCCATGTTATCATGACAAATACTGTAGTATCTTGAACACAATCACATTTTCCCCATATAAGCTATAGTGTACAAATTCCACTTTATCAGATGTAGGGAATACAGTGCTGTGAAAATAAATTCCATATGCACAATTAGAACAGAGTAGAGAGTAGAAAGTAGAGAGTAGAGAAGAATAGAATGGATTAGAATAGAATAGAATATAGAATAGAATAGAATAGAATTAAAATGAGGAATAGAGTAGAATAGAACAGAATATAGAATAGAATAGAATAGAATAGAATAGAATAGAATAGAATAGAAGTTGCTGCTAATTGGACACAACTGAGTGGAAGGGGAAAAAAATCCAGTTAGTGGCCTTTAATGATAATTCTTGCCTGTCAGATTAAAAACAAGTTAGCTGGCAATTTTTGGAATGGTTCTTGGGAATGTTTTTGAATCTTAAGAGCCTCGTGTTAGTTCAAGTGCTTTGTCACAGACAGCAGAGACGCTGAGATGCTGAGCTCTTGAATGGATGCTTAGAAAGCAGCAAATACCGTCGTTGTAAATAAAAAGTCATTCATGAAATAGGATCTGACAGACATTTACTCAAGCCCTCTTAATATTCCATCCATTGTTCTCTTACCTTTAATATCTTCCTTAGATCTGCTGCGTTTATGTTTTAGATCTTCCAAAATGGAAACTGACTGGCTCCGAGCCATCTTTGGTAAGGAACCTTTGCCCAGAGATAGAGTTTCTCTATTGAAAAGATTTCTTCTCACCTTTATCACTTCTGAAAGCAACAACAACAACAACAACATGTTGAATGACCTGCCCCCTGACCTACGTACAATTGCGGACCTGCGCCTCTTCCGCCGAGCCCTGAAAACTCATCTGTTCCATGCGGCCAGCCTGGCGTAGTTTTGATTGGGTTTTGTTAGGGGTTTTATATTTTAAAGCAGGCTTTTATGTAATATTTACTGTGATTTTTATTATTGCCTGTTCACCGCCCTGAGTCCCATAAGGTAGATAGGGCGGTATATAAATTTAAATAATAATAATAACAACAACAACAACAACAACAACAACAACAAAAAAGAGGTTTTATGGTGTTCAAGCATGTCCTGGACAAAACCAATCATCAATAAGATATATTTAAGAAAAAAATCAATAAAAGATCTTTAAGACAGACATCTCATTGCTCCGGTTTGTTAGGTCAGTTTTGATGCAACTGATACAATTTGTGGCTGTATTACACGGAAGCAGAATTATGGGTGCTCAAGATAAAAGAGATTAAAGAAGGTTTGTAAAAAAAAAATAAGGCACATGCTAGATTTTTTTTTTAAATGAATATCTTTAATGACACAAAGTTGCAGTCTAATACCCTGGCTGCCTTTAATGTGAGCAAAATATCAGCTCACTTCCTGCTTGGGGGAAAAAGACATACCTTGTACTCCCATTTTCTTGGAAATTGGTGCCAGTTTGACCTCAAGGGGCACATGAGAGCTGTCCTGAAAATTTAGAATACGGGCATTAGAAAGGCTGCAAAATTTACATCATTTATAGGCTTCGGTGGAAAACTTAACACTGTGAATAACCCGTGAATAAAAACTACTTCATCCCAAGTTCTATAGAAAGTAAAAAAATGGCTCCCTTCCATGCACAAAAAGCTATCACACTTTCCAAAAGATTGTTTTTTGTGCAACATGGTTGCCTTTTCTAATGGTTGTATGCTTTTTTTCCCCTTTCATTTTGCATGCCATTTGTTCCCAACTGGAAATTTCACCTTTCTCTTGTGGTTCCAGGATGCTTGAGGAATTTCTATTTGGCGTAAATTCTGTGACATTTCTGCGATACTCCTATGTCTGGCTAGCGGATGTTTTCTGAAAGCAGAAGGCAAAGCTTTTAGCAAGTGAAGCGGAAACATTGAGATTCTGGTTTTTTAAGATGTAGGACTTTTGCTTCCCTTCCCCACCATGAAACAAGCTTGACTGTTTTTAATCTGGACAAGACTGAGTTTCTCGCACACAGATGACTTCAGAATATCCCCACACAATAAACCCAACAGATAAGGGTGACATCAACTCCCTCTTTCACCCAAGAATCCAACCGATGCTGTGGCTATATAGAAATTAATTACAGAAGCAGAAGAAACACTGGAAAGAAGTAAACAGAACGAACGTCATGCAAAGTTGCTCCTACATGTTAGCCTAAATCAGTGGTTCTCAACCTGTGGGTCGGGGCCCCATTTGGGGTCGATCGACCATTTCACGGGGGTCGCCGAGCAAGGCTGTCCGCCATTTTTTTTGTCCGCCATTTTTCCCCCCTTTTCCGGCGGGTGCCTTACCTCCCTTGGGCTGGGCCAGCTGGTGGTCGGCCTGCTCCGTCTCTGCCGCTTGCCAGCTACGCCTCGGCCGGCGCAGGGGGCGGAACCACGCATGCGCGGCACTCCCGGGGAGGGAAAGTCCTCGACTTACGACCGGTTGGGTAGTCCTCAACTTACGACCGGTTTAGTCCTCGACTTATGACCGGTTTAGTCCTCGACTTACAACCGGTTGGGGTCGCGGCATTAAAAAGGTTGAGAACCACTGGCCTAAATTAAACTCAGTACTATTTATTCCGTTTTGTGACATACACCTACCGTTTCTTAGCAGATCGGCTGCGAAGTTCTTCCAGCTCATCTGCTTCAGTGCTTAAAGAACCTGCTTTAGAAAGTGGAAAAGAGGCGGCCGAAGCAGGAAAGGGTGAACTCTCTGTCTCCTCGGTAATGGAATCGTCGCTGAAGAAATCCGCTGGAAGGACGGAAGCTAACTTAGAGGGAATCTCCGTTCCCAGACTGTAGTACAAATCACCAAGCGTCTTTGGCATAGATTCCATGTATCTGCAAGGGAGAGCAAAACCATAGGATTTAAATCTTGGGTGAAATTTAGACACCAAGCTGTGTATTTTGCTTTGTCATTGAAGTGCAAAGGCGGAAAGCCAGCAGCCCAGGTTTGAGATCCGAGCACCATGCGACAGGGTGAGCTCCTGTCCTTGCCCCAGCTCCTGCCAACTTAGCGGTCTGAAAGCATTCAAGTGTGAGTAGATAAATAGGTACCACTTTATTGGGAAGGTAACAGCTCTCCGTGGTGTCACGCTGGCCACATGACCACGGAAATGTCTTTGGACAGCGCTGCCACAATGACCTTAAAATGGAGATGAGCGCCGCCCTCTATAGTCAACAAAGACCAGTGGAGTAAAATCCTTTACTTTACTTACATATCTAGAACTTCCTCCAAAAAACTGCTGAGGTATCCTGGATCTTTAGTCAAGCACAACATCCTAAGTAACTCTGTCATCTGCAAGAGAGCAAAAGTCACAAAATCCATGATGCTCAGGCCATAAACTGCAACTCGGGGCAAATAAGAGAATGAAGCCTTACTTTCCAGTACGCAAGAGAAGTGTAACACACACACATTCACACACACCCTTCTTTATCTACCTCTTGCACAAGCTGCTCCATTCTGTCTGTGTTGTTTTGCAAAGAAGGACGTTGCAGGCACATCTCCAGGCGCAAATACACTTGAAGTTGGCACCTTTAATAAAAAAAAAAAAAAAGGAAAAGACAGATTGAGAAGAATATTCCTTGTTTCTTTCTCCTTCATCTGTTCAATGTAGCAATAAAAATGGACTGTGTGGGTGGGTGCAGGGGAAATTACTCTGACAAGCTTTTTCCACACAGTGCCCAAGGCCGTGAATGTTCTCAATTAATACCAATTAGGGTAGCATTTTGGATGAAGGGTATTTTAATTGTTTACTCGTCAATTACTATCAAATATTCTAGTGGAAAACCAGCCTATAAACATATATATGGTAGCCATGACATTTAGACTTATATACCACTTCACAGTACTTTACAGCCCTCTCTAAGCAGTTTACAGAGTCAGCATATTGCCCCCAACAATCTGGGTCCTCATTTTACCCATCTCGGAAAGATGGAAGGCTGAGTCAACCTTGAACTAGTCAGGATCGAACTGCTAGCAGTCAGCAGAGTTAGCCTGCAATACTGCATTCTGACCACTGCGCCACCACCGCTCTGTACTTTTATCCATACATCATACAGAAATAACACATTTTGCCAAGGCTAATTATATACTGGATATGTAAATATTTTCGAAACAACATAAAGGGAGTGAATTTAAATCAAGGACATCACATCAAGTGTTCAACTAAATCCCTCCACTTATGTACTGAGGAATGCCATCGTCTAAAAATTAACTGAGTCAATGGTTTTAGAAGCGAAGATCAGTCTTCGTACTCTTTGATTTTGGTTTCTTTATCAGGATCAGAAGCAAGTTGTTGACGAAGAGCGTTGGTGGTCTTCAGGAGACTTGTTTGGATCGTATCTAGACAAGCTGCCTACAAACACAACGTTAGAGAGAAAGATGTTACTGCAGATACGCACTGAAAACCAGCGGCAACTACAAAAATAGCCCCAAATTGCACAAAAACAGAGAGACTTACCTAATTAAATGAGAACAAAAAGCAGTGGGGGAGTATCAAAGAGATACTTATTTAATAGATTTATATGCCACTGCTAAATCTTAAGAGTCTCGTATTAAGGAGCAAATTAGTTAAGAGTGAATGAAATCCTTTTTTCTTCCTTTATATGGAGGCAGATGACATTTGAATAGAAAAAGGAAACACACACACACACACACACACACAGGATGTTCCCAGCAAGATGCCCTTCTCCAGCAAGAACAAAATTGTATTGCTCTGTTGCAATATCTTTTAATGTCATTTGTGCTGGGCTGAAAAACATGATACCACTGTTTCAAAGTCAAGTCTTGCTGAAGGGTGGATTGTTCTAATCCAGTGTTTCTCAACCTTGACAATTTTAAGGCATGTGGACTTCAACTCCCAGAATTCCACAGCCATCACAATGCTGGCTGTGGAATTCTGGGAGTTGAAGTCCACATGCTTTAAAATTGTCAAGGTTGAGAAACACTGTTCTAATCCAATCGAGTTTATTGTTTCTGCAGTAAAAAGTTTTCATTATTATTATTTTTTGGGCGATTCTGTTTTGGAACTGGAGAGTTTCATCTTTTATCTTTGCGTCTACACAGCTTTCTTGAGGTCTCTAAGCCAATTGCATATCATGTGCAAAAGATATGGGAGAGAGAGAAACCGACTCACTTTTCCACTTTACACAGGGCCATGACTTTGCAGGATGTTCCTTAATGCACGGGTATGGACCAGGGGTAGGCAACCAGGGTAGCTGGTTCAGGAATTCTGGGAGTTGAAGTCCACCAGTCATAAAAGAGCCAAGGTTGCCTATCCCTGGTGTAGGCAGAGAGGCAAAAATAATTCCTGAAACCCAATTCGCTGGCCACAAAAAGAACTGTAAAATACGGCGCAAACTTTTTCTGGATTGCGAATGTCGTTTCATCACACGGACAGGGGATTTATGCTTCCGTAATAGAGAAATATAAGCTTGTTCTCTTTAGCTTCCCTTCCAGTGCCGTGAAACCCTTAAAGACCTTTGAAAGACCTCTGGGTGGGTGGCAAAGACGGGTGGTATCTAAGCGACGACTTTACCTCACTGGATTTCTGAAATGCATTAACCGCCGTCACCATATCTTGAGAACGTGCAAACAAATTTCCCCCATCCTTCATAGCGTTCTCGTAGTTTGCACTGAGGTAAGACAGCATTTCGCCTTCAGTACTGAAGTCTGTAAAAAAACACACAGAAAGACGAAAAATAGCTTGCGATTCTCTGCTGGAATAGGATAAATAATACGGCAATAGCTTATGTTATAACGGCGAATTTGCAGCAAGGGAATCAGGAAAAGCTTCAGGTATGGAGAAAGGAAGCAAATGATGAGCCAAATAACCTTCTCTCATTCGTTAAATTTTTCTTCCCCAATGTTAATACTCTTGTGTATTGGGAATAATTCGACCAGGATTTTTCCTGTTACCATTAAAAACAAAGCAAATTCTTGGTGTTCCCATCTATGATGAAATTGGCAATATAAGACAAAAAAGGGAACCAAGTGCATACACCCAATGCGCAGGAATCACTTGGCAAGAAAATGAATGGCCACCTTGCCGCATCATCCTAGTCTATGGCCCAG